>NW_027591604.1:0-81050 GCF_964213995.1 Mustelus asterias | reverse complement strand
GCTGAGGGATAGATTCCCCTCCCGGGTTTTCTGTCCCTATCCCGGGCTGTGTGTGTGTGTGGGGGGGGGTGGTGGTGGGTGTCTGTGTCTCTCCCCGCTCTGTGTGTGTGTGGGTGTCTCTCCCCGCTCTGCGGGTGGGTGTCTGGGTGTCTCTCCCCCCGCCCCCGGTTACCTGACGGTTCTGAAGAAACCCGCCGCCATTGAGCGAGGCTGCAGCTGCCGCTGACCTTTCACCCCCTCCCCCGCGTCACTCACAAGCGACGCCAACCCCCCCGGTCGCCCTTTTTCCAAAACCAGAAGCTTTTCACTCCGATTCACTCCGCTCCGCCGGCGAGGGCCGCGCTCGGTAACGGCCGCAATATCCGGCAGCTCCGCCTCACACCGCGGCCCGGGTCGAACTGTCCGTCCTTCAATCCGGCATGGGCGCCGCCATCTTTGATACTGGCAGTTGCTTTATGCCGCCATCTTTGATACTGGCAACGCCGGTGTGCAGGTCTCTCTGCTCCCTCTGCCCAACAGCAAGTCAAGTGGCTCTGCCAGGCGCTATGTAAATGTTTTTGAAGTTTATTTATTAATGTGACAAGTAGGCTTACATTAACACTGCAATGAAGTTTGTATTGCTGCACCATTGTTTTTGGCTTCATAAATCTGGAGAGCATTACAAATATTCCAAAATGACCATCACACAAAAACAATATTATTCGGGCTCTTTGAAGTTTTAAATTTATTTATTCGTGTCATAGGTAGTGTACATTAACACTACAATGAAGTTACTGTGAAACTGCCCCAGTTGCCACACTCCGGCGCCTGTTCAGATGCACTGAAGGAAAATTTAGCATGTCCAATGCATCTAACCCGCACATCTTTCTGACTGTGGGAGGAAACCGGAGCACCCGGAGGAAACCCACGCAGACACGGGGAGAATGTGTAGACTCCGCACAGACAGTGACCCAAGCCGGGAATCAAACTCGGGTGCCTGGCGATGTGAGGCAGCAGTGCTCGCCACTGTGCCACCAATGCAGAGCCTCATTCCCATCTTTCATCTAAGTTATTAATAATTACGGAAACGGTTGATTTAATTTGATTATTGTCACATGTATTGGGATACAGTGAAAAGCATTGTTTCTTGCAGGCTATACAGACAAAACATACCATTCATGCAGTACATAGTGGAGAAGAAAAGGAGTGGTTGCAGAATATATATCCGCTCTGATGAAGGGTCATCTAGACTCGAAACGTTGGCTTTATTCTCTATCCACAGATGCAGTCAGACCTGCTGAATTTTTCCAGCATTTTTCTGTTTTTGTTTCAGATTCCAGCATCTGCATTATTTTGCGTTTATATTATTGCAGAATATAATGTTATTGCACTTTCTGTGTCTCTGTCAAAAGTTGTGGATAAGGGCAGCACGTTGGTTAGAACTTTGCCTCACAGCACCAGGGACCCAGGTTCGGGTCACCATCATACTGTGCAGAAGGAGGCCACTCGGCCCATCGAGTCTGCACCGACAACAATCTCACCCATCCCCATAATATTTTCCCTGTTAATCCTACTGACACTAAGGGGCGATTTAGCATTGCCAATCCACCTAACCGACACATCTTTGGACTGTGAAAGGAAACTGGAGCACCCGGAGGAAACATGCAAACACGGGGAGAATGTGCAAGCTCTACACAGACAGTCACCCAAGGCTGGAATTGAACCTGGGTCCCTGGCGCTGTGAGGCTGCAGTATTAACCACTGTGCCACCCAGGAGTTCAAATTCATCAGATACACAGGTCAGAGTAGATGGTGACTGACAAAAGAGTCAGGAACCAGAGGATGCCGATTTAATGTGATTGGCAAAAGAAGCAATGACGACATGAGAAGAAAACTTTTATAATCAGCCTGGTTAGGATGTGGAATATGCAGTTTCTGAGATTGGTGGAGGCAGAATCAATCGTGGCTTCGAGCTAGAATCAGATAATTACCAAAGAGACAAACATCTGCTAGGCTAAATGGAAAAGGCAGAGGTGTGGCACTGGGTGAATTGTCTCATGGATGTTTTTAGAGGCCCTAGTAATAGGGTGCCTTGTATCATTCTAACGTTACAACAGCTGCCACATGGTGTCGTCTTCATTGGAGTGAGGCCTGGTGTTCACAGCTATTTCATTCAGTTGATTGTCCATTTAGTCAATGATAAACCAGGAAATAGTTGCTGTGCTGGCCCTTCACATGCAGACTGAGTCAGCTTGTCTCTCCATCTTAAACTTGGTCTCTGTTTCTTTATAATTTCTCGATGAATACCACACATCCTGAATGAGTAAGTTAAGAAATCCTGTGAGAATCACAGTTGTGATGACACTATACCTTTAAGAAATGTATTTTTATCACGTTTCTCGTCAGGGGTATGTTTGAAATGAAGCTCTGTTTTGCACAGTGCCAATTTGTTTGGCAACAGGCAGCACAAATGTTGAGAATGCTGGATAGTGACTGATCTTAGCTAATGGTGTGTTTGTCTAAATAGAGTTAATACATTTGTGTTTACTTGGGGTTTCAGAGTAGAGTTTTGGTTAGGTTGATTGACAAGAGACAGAGTCATGTGCTAATGGGAGGAGCTAAGTTGCAGGGAAGATACACAGTTTCTCTTTTATTTTGAAACAGTCAGTTTCTGCTTGGTCCTGAAAGAAGCAAGAGGTGTCACTCTGTCTCTCTCGCTCTCTCCAGAAGTCTTCAAAAAGCACTGTTAACAAGTACAAATGATGTGGAGATGCCGGCGTTGGACTGGGGTAAACACAGTAAGAAGTTTAACAACACCAGGTTAAAGTCCAACAGGTTTATTTGGTAGCAAGAGCCACACAAGCTTTCGGAGCTCCAAGCCCCTTCTTCAGGTGAGTGGGAATTCTGTTCACAAACAGAGCATATAAAGACACAAAAGTACAAACACATAACAAGTACAAACACATAAGCCTGTGTGTTGCTAGCTGATTTTGAAGATGGGTGTTAAGTGGGTAAGACTAATATTGCTTGAGTGGGAACTCATAGGGATAGGTTAGCAGTTAAGAACTGTATCTAGTCATGTTTAAATATTGTTCAATTGATACAAGTTAAGCTAATTCATTTGTTATAGTTAAACTGTGTTGTTAAATAAAGTTTGTTTTGATAAAAGCTTCCTAATGTGTCAATAGAATTACACCTGGAGTGAAACATCTTAACCTTGTACTAATGCCAAAATAGCAAACACTTGGGGTCTAGTTTAACTTCACACTATACCTCGGGGTTTCTGACCCTGTATCCGAACACTGCAAATCCTTTACAATGGCAGCTGCCGGCTCTCGACGAGGTCCAAGGCAACGCTCTGATTATGCCTCTTTTCAGCATCAAAGTGTTGTAGTGATTGGTGAGAGAACAAATAATTCCTGTCCACCGCTGGCCTTCCCATACCGGTGTGTCCAGATCCTTGCAAAATGTGTCATTGGCTGACATATTCTGCTGCATCTAAAATCTGGTCACTTTTCAGTGCTCACATTTGGTACCAGGAGATTGATCCTGGCGACTCTGAGGAGTATTGGCATAATCTGTCGTCTGAAATCTAGGGGGTAGTAATACTGCATTGTTTGAAATCTGGAGAATCTTGGCACTGTGTGTTGTCTCTACTCAGGGGGATTCCAGTATAAGTAATAATATGCCATGCTCCACAATCCAGTATGAATACTTCATAGAAAAGAATCCTTACAGTGCAGAAGGAGGCCATTTGGCCCACCAAGTCTGCACTGACTGTCCAATAGAGCATCTTACCCAGACTGTGGGAGGAAACTGGAGCACCTGGAGGAAACATATTACATATTACAGCGGTGCAGAGGGAGGACAATTCAGAGGGGTCGTGTAACGAGTCACTGTGGGTGGAGCTCAGAAACAGGAAGGGCGCAGTCACTATGTTGGGGGTATACTACAGGCCCCCCAACAGCCCAAGGGAAGTGGAAGAACAGATATGTCAGGAGATAATGGATAGGTGCAGGAAAAATAGGGTTGTTGTAGTGGGAGACTTCAATTTCCCTGGTATAGACTGGAAATCGCGTAGGACTGGGAGTGAACGGGGAGGCATTTGTAAAATGCGTACAGGAAGGTTCTTTGGAACAATATGTAGATAGCCCGACTAGAGAGGGGGCTATACTGGACCGAGTACTGGGGAATGAGCCCGGTCAGGTCTTCAAAGTTTCGGTAGGGGAACATGTGGCAAATAGTGACCACAATTCTGTTAGCTTTAGGATAGTGATGGAAAAGGATGAGTGGTGTCCCAAGGGTAAGGTGTTGGATTGGGGGAAGGCTAACTTTAGTGGGATTAGGCAGAATTTGGCAGCTGTTGATTGGGAGAGGCTGTTTGAGGGTAAATCCACTTCTGGCATGTGGGAGTCTTTTAAGGAACAGTTGTTAGGGCTGCAGGACAGGCATGTGCCTGTAAAAAAGGATAGGAAGGGTAGGATTCGAGAACCGTGGATAACCAGGGAAATTGAGCGATTGGTCATAAAGAAAAGAGTGGCGTACGTTAGGTCCAGGCAGCTTAAAACGGAGGGAGCTCTGGAGGAATACAAAGAAAGTAGGAAAGAACTCAAACAAGGAATTAGAAGGGCAAAAAGGGGTCACGAAATGTCCTTGGCAGACAGGATTAAGGAGAATCCCAAGGCATTTTATTCATATGTTAGGAGCAAAAGGGTTGTCAGGGAAAAAATCGGACCTCTCAGGGACAAAAGTGGGGAATTATGCTTAGAGCCCAAAGAAGTAGGGGAGATCCTAAATGAATACTTTGCGTCGGTATTCACAAAGGAGAGGGATGTGTTGACTGGGAGTGTCTCGGAGGGGACCCGTTAGAGGAAATCTCCATTACAAGGGAGGAAGTGTTAGGTTTTTTAGGGAATATAAAGACTGACAAATCCCCAGGGCCTGATGGAATCTATCCCAGGCTGCTCAGGGAGACGAGAGATGAAATCGCTGGGCCTCTGACGCAAATCTTTGTCTCGTCACTGGACACAGGTGAGGTCCCAGAGGATTGGAGGATAGCTAATGTGGTCCCATTATTTAAGAAGGGTAGGAAGGATAACCCGGGAAATATAGGCCGGTGAGCTTGACGTCCGTGGTCGGGAAGTTGTTGGAGAGGATTCTTAGAGATAGGATGTATGCACATTTAGAAAGGAATAAGCTCATTAACGATAGTCAGCATGGTTTTGTGAGAGGGAGGTCATGCCTCACTAACCTGGTGGTGTTTTTTGAAGAAGTGACTAGAATGGTTGACGAGGGAAGGGCTGTGGATGTTGTCTATATGGACTTTAGTAAAGCGTTTGACAAAGTCCCTCATGGTAGGTTGGTGCAAAAGGTTGGATCTCATGGGATAAAGGGGGAGGTGGCTAGATGGGTGGAGAACTGGCTTGGTCACAGAAGACAGAGGGTGGTAGTGGAAGGGTCTTTTTCCGGCTGGATGCCTGTGACTAGTGGCGTTCCGCAGGGCTCTGTATTGGGACCTCTGCTGTTTGTGATTTATATAAACGATCTGGAAGAAGATGTAACTGGGGTGATCAGTAAGTTTGCGGACGACACGAAAATGGCTGGACTTGCAGATAGTGAGGAACATTGTCAGGGGCTACAGAAGGATATAGATAGGCTGGAAATTTGGGCAAAGAAATGGCAGATGGAGTTCAATCCAGATAAATGCGAAGTGATGCATTTTGGTAGAACTAACGTAGGGGGGAGCTATACGATAAATGGCAGAACCATAAAGGCTGTAGCTACGCAGAGGGACCTGGGTGTGCAAGTCCACAGATCCTTGAAGGTGACGTCACAGGTGGAGAAGGTAGTGAAGAAGGCATATGGCATGCTTGCCTTTATAGGACGGGGCATAGAGTATAAAAGTTGGGGTCTGATGTTGCGGTTGTATAGAACGTTGGTTCGGCCACATTTGGAATACTGCGCCCAGTTCTGGTCGCCACACTACCAGAAGGAGGTGGAGGCTTTAGAGAGAGTGCAGAGGAGGTTTACCAGGATGTTGCCTGGTATGGAGGGGCTTAGTTATGAGGAGAGATTGGGTAAACTGGGGTTGTTCTCACTGGAAAGACGGAGGATGAGGGGTGACCTAATAGAGGTGTATAAAATTATGAAAGGCATAGATAGGGTGAACGGTGGGAAGCTTTTCCCCAGGTCGGTGGTGACGTTCACGAGGGGTCATAGATTCAAGGTGAAGGGGGGGAGGTTTAACACGGATATCAGAAGGACGTATTTTACACAGAGGGTGTGGGGGCCTGGAATGCGCTGCCGGGCAAGGTGGTGGAGGCGGACACACTGGGAACGTTTAAGACTTATCTAGATAGCCACATGAATGGAGTGGGAATGGAGGGATACAAAAGAATGGTTTAGTTTGGACCAGGGAGCGGCGCGGGCTTGGAGGGCCGAAGGACCTGTTCCTGTGCTGTATTGTTCTTTGTTCTTTGAAACCCGCACAGATACGGGGATTACTACTCCACACAGACAGCCACTCAAGGCCGGAAATCTGGCGCTGTGAGGCAGTGCTAACCACTGTGCCGCCCATCATACAAACATGGTTCAATCACCACTCTTCCACTAATTCTACCTTAGATCATAGGTCATAGTCTTAGGATAAGGTGCAACAAATTTAAAACAGAGTTGAGGAGAAACTACTTCTCCCAAAGGGTTGTGAATCTGTGGAATTCGCTACCCCAAAGTGCGGTGGATGCTGGGACAGTGAGTAAATTTAAGGAGGAGTTAGACAGATTTTTGATTGGTAATGGGTTGAAGGGTTATGGAGAGAAGGCAGGAAAATGGGGATGAGGAGCATATCAGCCATGATCGAATGGCAGAGCAGACTCGATGGGCCAAAGGGCCTAATTTGCTCCTATGTTTTATGAACTTATGATCTCCAGATTTGATGTAAACTACCATATAATCACTGTACATCAAAGGTACAGAGAAGTAACATCAGAACAGCAACATGAAGCCAGCAAAATGTTTATAAACCAAAGGCAGTAAGTACATCACAAAAAACAGCATTTTAAAAAATTCATTTACAGCAGGTGAGCATCCTTAACTGCCCTCCATTTCAGAGGACATTTGAGAGCCAACCACATTGCTGTGGGCCTGGAGTTACATGTAGGCCAGACCATGTAAGGATGGCAGATTTCAACAAAGAACAAAGAAAAGTACAGCACAGTAACAGGCCCTTTGGTTCTCCAAACCTATGCCAATCATGATGCCTTATCTAAACTTAAAAAGAAAACCTTCTGCTCTTACTCGGTCCACTATTCCCTCCCTATTCACGTGCCCATCCTCTCCTGAAGGACTTTTGTGAACTAGATGGGCTTTGCAACAATGGTTTCATAGAATCATAGAAATCATAGAATCATAGAAACCCTACAGTGCAGAAGGAGGCCATTCGGCCCATCGAGTCTGCACCGACCACAATCCCACCCAGGCCCTACCCCCACATATTTACCCACTAATCTGCGCATCCCAGAATTCTAAGGGGCAATTTTTAACCTGGCCAATCAACCTAACCTGCACATCTTTGGATGTGGGAGGAAACCGGAGCACCCGGAGGAAACCCACGCAGACACGAGGAGAATGTGCAAACTCCACACAGACAGTGACCCGAGCCGGGAATCGAACCCGGGACCCTGGAGCTGTGAAGCAGCAGTGCTAACCACTGTGCTACCGTGCCGCCCCTGTCATCGTTAGAATTTCAATTCCCGATCTTAACTGAATTCAAATTTTACCATCTGCTGTGGTGGGATTTGAACCTAGTCTCCAGATCTTTGCCCTGGATTACTAGTTCCAGTAGTTACAATTTCACTGAGCCACTGCACGAAGTACAGTCAATGGCACAGCAACATTCCGACATGCTTACAAAAAAAAACTTTATTTCTCTTTCTTCAGGTTGCTTTATATAAATATGTAAAAAAAGTGTAATTTAGAAATGATTACATGAAAAAATTAAAGAAGACTTTGGCAGCACGGTGGCACAGTGGTTAGCACTGCAGCCTCACAGCATCAGGGACTCAGGTTCAATTCCAGCCTTGGGTCACTGTCTGTGTGGAGTTTGCACATTCTCCCCGTGTCTGTGTGGATTTCCTCCGGGTTCTCCGGTTTCCTCCCACAGTCCGAAAGACGTGCTGGTTAGGTGCATTGGCCACGCCAAGTTCTCCCTCAGTGTACCCAAACAGGCACCGAAGTGTGGTGACTAGGGGATTTTCACGGTAACTTCATTGCTGTGTTAATGTAAGCCTACTCATGACACTAATAAATAAACTTTAAAAACTTGTGTGGATCGACATACAGCAAGCATTTTGAAAGCTTGAAACAGCGGCTATAATGAATTTAACAACTTTCCATTCCACGAATAAAGCGAATGGTCTGATGCACCAAAAAACACAATACACTCTTTTAGTCTTTCAGGGATCAGGGATCTTGCCACTTTCACACAAACTCTGAGGCCGAAAACAAAATCCAGCTGTCTCTTTGAAATAAAAATAGTTTATTTCCTTCCCACAGCAATTTTACCTTTTACTTAAAGTAAAGTTTATTTAGTCACAAGTAGGCTTACATTAACACTGCAATGAAGTCACCGTGAAAATCCCCTAGTTGCCACACTCTCGCGCCTGTTCGGGTACACTGAGGGAGAATTTAGCATGGCCAATGTACCTAACCAGCACGTCCTCCGGACTGTGGGAGGAAACAGGAGCACCCGGAGGAAACCATGCAGACACGGGGAGAACGTGCAAACTCCACACAGACAGTGACCCAAGCCGGGAATCGAACCCAGGTCCCTGGCACTGTGAGGCAGCAGTGCGAACCCACTGTGCCACCATGCCGCCCTTTTCTAACTTCTTCCTCTTTTTCCAAACTTTTTTCGACACCTCAAGTGTAACACCAAAGTTTTTTTTATGATGGAACTCTTTTTTACAACACTTGCATGTCTGTTTCCTCCTGCACAATCCCTTTTTCTTCCCGTCATGTTCTGTAACTTTATCCCTCCTCTGTCATGCCAGACAATCCTCTAAATCCCTGAGGAGAGTGCTTGCTGCGTTCATCGTCTCAGATTCAGTGTCAGACTTTTACTTTGTCCTCCTGAACATTACTGGAAGATAGGTTGAAACAAGATTGAGTGAATCTGGACATGCTTCTCCATGTTACTGGAAGATAAAGTGAAACCTTCTGTGATAACAGACATCGGGGGAGCAAAAGAGGCATCAAGAGGCCTTCATACTTAAAGTTGTTACTCAACTTGTGCGGGTTTAGGCCAGTCAGTGAAGCTAAAGAGGTTGCAAAAGAGAGCAGTGGCTATGAAAGCACAGTGGTTAGCACTGCTGCCTCACAGCGCCAGAGACCTGGGTTCAATTCCAGCCTTGAGTGACTGTCTGTGTGGAGTTTGCACATTCTCCCCGTGTCTGCATGGGTTTTTCTCCAGGTGCTCCAGTTTCCCCCCACAGTCCAAAGATGTGCAGGTTAGGCGGATTAGCCATCTCAAATTGCTCCTTAGTACAAAGAAGGAAGTAAAGTACAGCACAGGAACAGGCCCTTCGGCCCTTCAAGCCTGTGCTGATCATGATGCCCGGACTAAACTAATAAAAACCTTCTGTCCTTACTCGGTCCGTATCCCTCCATTCCCTCCCTATTCATGTACCCATCCAGATGCCTCTTAAATGTTGCTAATGTGCCTGCTTCCACCACCTCCAGCAGCGCGTTCCTGGTTCCCACCACTCTCTGCATGAAAAACGTCCCCCGCACATCTCCCTTAAACTTTCTCCCTCTCACCTTGAACCTGTGCCCCCTTTTAATTGGCACTTCCACCCTTGGAAAAAGCCTTTGACTATCCACCCTGCCTATGCCTCATAATTTGTAGTCCTCTATCAGGTTTCCCCTCAGCCTCTGTCTTTCCAATAAAAACAATCTTAATTTATTCAACCTCTCCTCATAGTCAACATCCTTGAGACCAGGCAACATCCTGGTGAACCTTCTTTGCACTCTCCCCAAAGCTTCCACATCCTTCTGGTAGTGTGGTGACCAGAACTGCATGCAATACTCCAAATGCAGCCGAACCATGGTTTTATATAGCTGCAACATGATTTCCCAACTCTTGTACTCAATACTCTGCTGATGAAGGCAAGCATGCCATATGCCTTCTTAATTACCTTGGCCACCTGTTTTGCCACTTTTAGGGAACTGTGGACCTGCACACCCAGATCCCTCTGTATGTTAATGTTCCCAAGGGTTCTGCGATTTATAGTATAATTCAAACCTAAATTTGATCCTCCAAAATGCATCATCTCGCAAATTTCCGGATTAAACTCCATCTGCCATTTTTGTGCCCAAGTCTCCAATCTATCTATATCCTACTGTAACCTCTGACAATCCCCGACACTATCAGAAACTCCACCAATCTTCGTGTCATCTACAAACTTACTAATCAGAGCCCGTACATTTTCCTCCAGATCATTTATATATACTACAAACAGAGGTCCCAGCACTGATCCCTGTGGAAAACCACTAGCTACAGATCTCCATTCTGAAAAACATCCTTCCACTGCTACTCCCTGTCTTCTATAACCAAGCCATTTCTGTATCCATCTAGCCAGCCCACCCTGAATCCCATGTGACTTAGTTTTTGTACCAGTCTGCCATGTGGGACCTTGTCAAATGTCTTACGTCCATATAAACTACATCCACAGCCCTTCCCTCATCAATTATCTTTGTCACCTCTTCAAAAAATTCAATCAAGTTGGTGAGACATGACCTTCCCCGTTCAAAAGCATGCTGCCTGTCACTAACTGGTCCATTTTTTTTCCAAATGTGCATATATCCTGTCCCTCAGTATCTTCTCCAAAAGCTTCCCTACCACTAATGTCAGGCTCACCGGCCTGTGATTTCCTGGATTTTCCCTGCTTCTTTTCTTAAACAAAGGAACAACATTGGCTATTCTCCAGTCCTCTGGAACCCTGCCTGTGGTCAAAGAGGATGTGAAGATATCTGTTAAGGCCACAGCTGTTTCTCCCCATGCCTCCCGCAGTAACCTGGGATAGATCCCATCCGGCCCCGGGGACTTGTCTGCTTTAATGCAATTTAGGATACCCAACACTTCCTCCTTCAATATATTGACATTCTCTAGAGCGTTCGCACACATATGCCTGCCTCAACATCCATCATGTCCTTCTCCTCAGTGAATACCGATACAAAGTACTCATTAAGGATCTCACTCACTTCCTGTTGCTCCAGGCATAACTTCCCTACCCTCTTGCTCCTAATATATGCATAAAGAGCCTTGGGATTCTCCAAATGTCCAAAGATGTGCAGGTTAGGTGGATTGGCCATACTAAATTGCTCCTTTGTGTCCAAGGATGTGTAAGTTAGGCCGATTAGCCATAGTAAATTGCCCCTTAGTTTCCAAAGCTGTGCAGGTTAGATGAATTGGCCATACTGAATTGCCCCTTAGTGTCCAAAGATGTGTAGGTTAGGGCGATTAGCCATGCTAAATTGTTCCTTAGTGTCCAAAGATATATAGGTTAGGTGGATTGGCCGTGGTAAATGCGCGGGGTTGCGGGGATTGTAGGGTAGGGTGGGGATTTGGGGAAGATGTTCTTTTGGAAAGTCAGTGCAGACCGAATGGGCCAAATGACCTCAATCCGCACTGCAGGAATTCTATGGTTCTATGGAAAGCCCTGATTGCAAGCTCCCTTATCAACCATTGGACCTTTGGTTCTTGCAGACACATCTTTCTTTAATCTTGAATAACTGCAATTCCCATATCACAGTGAACAGTTAAACTTTTACAGCCTTCTCACACAAAATCAGGGATAGCCAATAAATGCTGGCTTTACCAACAACGCCCAAATTCCATGAATGATTGAATGAAACAAAAGCCTTCTTTTTGTCAGATATCTTGAGTAGAATTTGGAGATTCAGAAATGGCAGGGCTTAAAAAGTTTCTCTTTCTTACTTTAACAGTTTCTGTTGGACTTTTGGCAATATTCTGGAGAGATACTTTTGATTCTGGTAAGGGCTTTTAAGGTTCTTAATGTAATTTATTCTGCAATTTGTGGCTGTCTAAAGGAAAGTTATTTTGAATTGAGCAATGAGATTTACCCTCTATCAGGTTGCTTTGAGCTTTCCCCATTTTAATTGCTCCAGCATTGCTGCTTGAGGTGCCAAGGTGTCAAACTCTAGAATTCTCTCCCTATAGCCCAATCTCTATCTCGCTTTCCTCCTTGAAGATAAAACTTAAAATCTGCCTCTTTTGGCCCTCTACCTAATGGGTGGGATTCTCCGTGCCCCCTGCAGCCTGTTTCACGGCAGCGGAGGTGGCCAGCTGTTGGCAAGGTCCCACCGCTGTCAACGGGATTTCTCATTTTGTATATGCATGCACACACACCACACACGCATGCACACACACCACACACGCATGTGCGCACACACACACCATACGCACGCACGCACACACACACACACCATACGCACTTGTTCACTGTCTGTGGCACTGGAAAAGATTCTGCTGGCAGGAAGTGACATGGCCAGAAAATTCCGGCTAACAACTGCTTATGTGGCTCATTGTAAAATTTATCTTTATGCCACCCCCATGAAGCAGCCTGGCAGGTTTTATTATGATAAAGGTGCCATTCTAGATTGTTGTCTAGGCGTGTCTGTGTCATGGGCTTGTGTATCAGGCTTGGTCAGTTGGAAGAACATATTACATTTTACTGTTAAATTGGGTTCCCAAGGATGTACATTTGCTTGATTGGAAGCTTTTATGCAAATGGATTTACACATATAGAAGATTTATAGATTTTATGAAGCTTGTTTACTACTCTTGTGACTTTTTGGATGAGATGTTAAACTCTGGGGGAATGAAACTGACCTATTCCTATACCCGAGTGGTAGTGAATTGGCTATTGTCATAATCCCATGACTTGCACAGGGACTCCTTAATCGATCTCCCTGTGGGACTCATGGAATACAAGTTCCCGAGTTAATAGGCGATTGCGTACCCATGTGGAACTCGTCTCTTGAGCCCTTGATAAAGCAGGCCCCTGAGCGGGTCTGGTGAACTATCGCCCCAGACAGGACTCATGTAAATGCACCAGGGTTGTGTGGTTTAACTTTTGATTTAAGAATAAAACATTGTTCCTTTCCCTTTCTCACTTCCTCCAAATAAAAGATGTGGCTGTGGGCACCCGCATGGGTCCCAGTTATGCCTGTCTCTTCATGGGATATGTGGAGCATTCCGTGTTCCAGTCCTACTCCGGACCCCTCCCACAACTCCATTATCGGTACATTGACGACGATTTCAGTGCTGCTTCATGCTCGCACCTAGATCTGGAAAAATTTATCAATTTTGTTTCCAATTTCCACCCCTCTATCACCTTCACATGGTCCATCTCTGACACTTCTCTTCCCTTCCTTGACCTCTGTCTCCATTTCTGGTGATGAACTGTCCACCAGTATTCATTACAAGCCCATTGACTCCCACAACTACCTTGACTACAGCTCTTCACACCCTGTAAGGACTCCATCCCATTCTTTGCCTCCATCGCATCTGTTCTGATGTCACTTTCCAAAATGGCGCTGCCGATGTGTCTTCCTTCTTCCTCAATTGTGGTTTCCCATCCACTGTGGTTGACCGGGCTCTCAACTGCGTCCAACCCATCCCCTGGGCCACTGCTCTCACCCCCTCCCCTTCCTCCCAGAACTAGGATAGGGTCCCTCTTGTCCTCGCTTTTCACCCCACCAGTCTCTGCATTCAAAGGATCATCCTCTGCCATTTCCACCAAATCTAACACGATGCCACCACTCAACACATCTTCCCCTCACTCCCCCCGGTAGCATTCCGCAGGGACCGTTCTCTCCGGGACACCTTGGTCCACTCCTCCATCACACCCACCACCTCACCCCCTTTTCACGGCACCTTCCCATGCAATCATAGACAGTGCAACACCTTCCCCTTCACCTCCTCCCTGCTCACCGTCCCAGATCCTAAACACCCCTTTCAGGTAAAGCAGTGCTCCACGTGCACATCCTTCAATCTGGTCTATTGCATTCGCTGCTCCCAATGTTGTCTACCCTACATCGGAGAGACCAAACGTAGACTGGGTGACCACTTTGCTGAACACCTTCGGTCTGCCCACAAGTGGGACCCAGACCTTCCTGTTGCTTGCCACTTCAACACACCGCCCTGCTCTCCTGTCCACATGTCCGTCCTCGGCCTTTTGCCATGTTCCAGTGAACCCCAGCGCAAACTGGGGGAACAGCACCTCATCTTCCGATTGGGCACTTTACAGCCTCCTGGACTGAACATTGAGTTCAACAACTTCGAGCATGAACTCTCCCCTCCACCTTCACCCCATTTCTATTTATTTTATTTCATTCTGTTTCTTCTTTTCATCTCATTCATCCATTTTTACCACCCTTCGTTCTCACTTCCATTTTTCCACTTTTCCATACCCGCTCTCCTTCCACCCTTCCTCCACCCCCCCTCCCCCTCCCCCTCCCCCCCCCCTCCCCTCCCCCCCCTCCCCTTCCCGCCCCCCCCTCCCCTACTCCCTTCAGGCCAACTGCCTTAACTATCTGTACCTCTGTTCAGCCATTCACACATTCTGATCACTTAACAGACAATTTTAGCACCTCTATCAGCTTTATTCATCCTCATTTATTGCCCCCCCCCCATCCCCCGCCCCCCTCACAGTATAAATCTCTTTGCTCCTAGCTCTGACACAGAAGGATCATGATCATCCAGAGTCAAAACGTTGGCTCTATTCTCTCTCCGCAGATGCTGTTAGACCTGCTGAGATTTTCCAGCATTTCCTGTTATTGTTCCTTTCCAGTTGGCCCCCCGAGTTATTACAGATACTATCGTATCAGGGCTATTGAACTGGTCAGAGACAGTCGGAAACGAGTCTCCCAAACAAAAGAGTCCGATCTATTGTTCTATGAACTCCGGTGGGAAGAAGTTGAAGTTAAAGTTTATTTATTTGTCACAAGCAAGGCTAACATTAACACTGCAATGAAGTTACTGTGCAATTCACCTAGTCGCCCCAGTCCAGTGCCCGTTCAGTTCAATGCACCCTAACCAGCACGTCTTAGATTGTGGGAGGAAACCGGAGCACCCGGAGGAAACCCACGCAGACACGGGGAGAACGTGCAAACTCCGCACAGACAGTGACCCAAGCTGGGAATCGAAACCAGGTCCCTGGCCCTGTGAAGCAGCAGTGTTAACCACTGTGCCACCATGCCACCCGCAGATCAGGCACAGTGGAAAAATAGGCTGCTAATTCGCTACCGTCCTATTCACACTGGTGGTGGAGATGAATTTCATGCTCCGTCTGCTTAGTGAAGTGATTTTTTGATTTGATTTGATTTGGGGTGGGACAGTGGCACAGTGGTTACACTGCTGCCTCACAACGGCAGGGACCCAGGTTCAATTCTGGCCTCAGGTCACTGCCTGTGCGCAGTTGCACATTCCCCCCGTGTCTGCATGGGTTTCCTCCGGGTGCTCCGGTTTCCTCCCATGCTCCAAAGATGTGCAGGTTGGGTGGATTGGCCCTGATAAATTGGCTCTTAGTGCCGGGGGGATTAGCAAGGTAAATATGTGGGGTTACAGGCGTAGAGCCTGGGTGGGATTGTAGTCGGTGCAGACTCGTTGGGCCGAATGGCCTCTTTCTGCACTGTAGGGATTCTATTTATTATTGTCACATGTATTGAGGTTAGTTAGGAAGGTTCAGTCGCTAGGTATACATGAGGAGGTAGTAAATTGGATTAGACACTGGCTCAATGGAAGAAGCCAGAGAGTGGTTGTGGAGGATTGCTTCTCTGAGTGGAGGCCTGTGACTAGTGGTGTGCCGCAGGGATCGGTATTGGGTCCATTGTTGTTTGTCATCTATATCAATGATCTGGATGATAATGTGGTAAATTGGATCAGCAAGTTTGCTGATGATATAAAGATTGGAGGTGTCATGGACAGTGAGGAAGGTTTTCAAAGATTGCAGAGGGATTTGGACCAACTAGAAAAATGGGCTGAAAAATGGCAAATGGAATTTAACGCAGACAAGTGTGAGATATTGCACTTTGGAAGGACAAACCAAAGTAGAACGTACAGGGTAAATGGTAGGACTCTGAAGAGTGCAGTTGAACAGAGGGATCTGGGAATGCAGGTACAGAATTCCCTAAAAGTGACGTCACAGGTGGATAGGGTCGTAAAGAGTGCCTTTGGTACATTGGCCTTTATAAATCGGAGTATCGAGTATAAAAGTTGGAGTGTTATGGTAAGGTTATATAAGGCATTGGTGAGGCCGAATTTGGAGTATTGTGTACAGTTTTGGTCACCTAGTTACAGGAAGGATGTAAATAAGGTTGAAAGAGTGCAGAGAAGGTTCACAAGGATGTTGCCGGGACTTGAGAAGCTGAGTTACAGAGAGAGATTGAATAGGTTGGGACTTTATTCCCTGGAGCGTAGAAGATTGAGGGGAGATTTGATAGAGGTGTATAAGATTTTGATGGA
Organism: Mustelus asterias; assembly: GCF_964213995.1. NCBI lineage: Eukaryota > Metazoa > Chordata > Chondrichthyes > Carcharhiniformes > Triakidae > Mustelus > Mustelus asterias. Next base: position 64,525 of record NW_027591604.1, on the reverse strand, counting down.
TATAGATAGAGTGAATGCAAGCAGGCTTTTTCCGCTGAGGCTCGGGGAGAAAAAAACCAGAGGGCATGGGTTAAGGGTGAAAGGAGAAAAGTTTAAAGGGAATATTAGGGGGGGCTTCTTCACGCAGAGAGTGGTGGGAGTGTGGAATGAGCTGCTGGATAAAGTAGTAAATGCGGGGTCACTTTTAACATTTAAGAAAAACTTGGACGGGTTCATGGAGGAGAGGGGTGTGGAGGGATATGGTCCAAGTGCAGGTCAGTGGGACTAGGCAAAAAATGGTTCGGCGCAGACAAGAAGGGCCAAAAGGCCTGTTTCTGAGCTGTAATTTTCTATGGTTCTATTGGGATATAGTGCAAAGTATTGTTTCTTGCGCACTATACAGACAAAACATATTGTTCATAGAGTACACAGGGGAGAAGCAAAGGAGTGTGTGCGGAATGTAATGTTACAGCATAGCTAGGGTGTAGAAAAATATCAGTTTAATATATGATAGGCCCATTCAAAAGTCTGATGGCAGCAAGGAAGAAGCTGTTCTTGAGTCGGTTGGTACGTGACCTCAGACTTTTGTATCTTTTTCCCGAAGGAAGAAGGTGGAAGAGAGTATGCCTGGGGTTCCCTGAGGTCCTTGATTATGCCGGCTGCTTTTATGAAGCAGCGAGGGAGTGTAGACAGAGTCAATGGATGGGAGGCTGGCTTGCGTGATGGACTGGGCTTCGTTCACAACCCTTTGTTGTTTCTTGCAGTCTTGGTCAAAGCGGGAGCCATACCAAGCTGTGATACACAAAAGACTTTGAGGTGCTGCCTTAACTCCCATTTACCCCCCCTTAATCCTGTAACCCTTAAGGTTCTTGCCTCACAAAACTGATCAAACTCAGTTTAGAAATTGCTGTCCAGCCTCAAGAACAATAACGTTTTGTGGGAGCGATTTCAAGAACCGTTTCAAATGGAGAAATGCTTCCTCAAGAAAGCCTGAACAGTCTAACTCTAATTTTAAAGGTTGTGCCCCTTTCCCTGACTCCCCCACCAGAGGAAATAGTTACTCTCCATCTATCCTATCAAACCCCTTGGCATCTTAAATTCTTTAATCTTCTATACTCCAGTGAATGCAAGCCTAGTCTATAGAAACTGTCCTCATAATTTAACCCAATAGCGTGACTCTACATTACATTGCTACCTGTAAGTTATAAACAACTGTATACGGAAAGCTAATAAGAAACCAATACATTTATTAATAACTCAGTTATCAAGCTGTTTAAGGGGCCCTAGAAACAGGCAATCCTGTATAAGGAACTCCTCTCATTGAGTTAAAAAGACAAGAATACCTCCTCATCTTATCCCACATTCCTCTCCTGTCGGATTTAATTGCTATTCTATCCTGTGAATCCAACAGCCACAAACTTCTCTTTGATTAGACTTTATGACTTACCTGAATAAATTTGTCGCAACTAGACTCAGCATTGTCTGAAAAAAAATTCCTAGCATGTCTCCGAATAGCTTAATCAGAAAAGACTTGCATTGATGCTGCGCCAGGCATAACTTCACGATGGCCCAAAGAACTCTACAGCCAATCAAATAATACCTATCTCAGTTTCTTCAGAAGGAACTCTTCAAAATGCAACTAATGAAAATACAACAAAATTTACTCCAATTTATAAATCAAAGAAAGGGTTTAATAAAGTAACTTCATTGCTCCAAACTTGGGGCCTCACCTTGGACCACTCCAAGCTCTCCACAATTCCACATAGTTCCTTATTTATAGTGAATCAACTGGTCAGCTGACTATTACATCACTCTGTAATTGGTTCCATGTTTTACTGGGTCAGCTGACCCTTACATCTTGTTCCCATTGGTCACATTACATCCAATACAAAGTTGTCACCGGTTACATTCTAACATCCTTCTGGCAGGTTTTGATGATACGTCCCAATATCGCCTGTGGCTCAGTGTCAAGTTTGGTTTCACTACATTCCTGCAAAGTACCTTGGGATCTTTTGCCATGTTGAAGATGCTCTTTATGAGTGCAATCTACTGGTGAAATGAAAGACGTTCAGCAGTCAATTGGTGCACAGCCCAATCCCACAACCAGTGAGAAAACATATTTACCCAAAGAGTGGTGAGAATGTGGAATCGCTACCATAGGGAGTGATTGAGGTAAATAGTATAGACGCATTTAAGCAGAGATTTGAGAAAGAGGTAGACGATAGCCAAATGATAGTATCGCTAGACTATTAATCCAGAAACTCAGCTAAGGTTCTGGGGATGCAGGTTCGAATCCCGCCACGACAGATGGCAGAATTTGAATTCAATAAAAATATCTGGAATTAAGAATCTACAAATGACCATGAAACCATTGTCGATTGTGGGAAAAACCCATCTGGTTCACTAATGTCCTTTACGGAAGGAAATCTGCCATCCTTATCTGGCCTGGCCTACATGTGACTCCAGAGCCAAAGCAATGTGGTTGACTTTCAACTGCCCTCGGGCAACTAGGGATGGGCAATAAATGCTGGCCCAGCCAGCGATGCCCATATCCCATGAATGAATAAAAAAATACACGAGAGAGAAGGGGTTAGATGAGGCAGGATAAGAGAGTGGAGTACAAATGCTGTCATGAACTAGTTGGGCTGAATAGCCTGTTTCTATGCTGTATATTTTAAGCAATTCTGTATAAATGAATGGGGGCGTACAGAAAACATGCACTTTTTAACAATTCATTTTCATGGGATGTGAGCGTTGCTGGCTGGCCAGCATTTATTGCCCATCCTGAACTGCCCTCTGTTTCAGAGGGCATTTGAGAGTCAACTACATTGCTGTGGCTCTGGAGTCACATGTGGGCCAGACCGGGTAAGGATGGCAGATTTCCTTCCCCAAAGGTTGTTAGTGAACCAGATGGGTTTTTCCCACAATCGTTTCAGGGTCACAACTTTCAATTCCAGATTTTTATTGAATTCATATTTCACCATCTGCCGTGGTGGGATTAGATCCCGGGTCCTCAAATCCCGCTCTGGATTACTAGTTCAGAGACAATGGGGTGGGATTTTCTGGCCACGCCAACGCCAAGACTGGAAAATCCTGCCTGAGGTCAATGGATGGTTGCATGGCCACCACCCCCCCCCCCCCCCGCCCCCCCCCGCCCCCCCCACCTCCCCTCCCTGCCCCTCCCCCCCTCCCTGCCTGCTACGATTCCCATGGCAGGCAGAAAGGAAAATTCTGCCTAATTCCTCTGCCTCCCCTTATCAGTGGAGTTAACATGCAGAGAATGTCTATTACCCGTGCATATCTGCCGATGGGCAAGGGACATTTGGGTCATAGTTCAGGTCGATCTTGATACATTCACTATCTGATCTGTGCAATTAGATTACAGCTTTGGTGTGATTGTGCATACACCTTTATTGCTGGCCATAATGCAAAGCAGTCAGATCAGAACATGCAAACCTTGTTGTTTCCTTGAACAAAGTCTTTTGTAACAAATGGGCCAACATGCTTTGTGACACTCGAATTCTTTTATTTATTTTTGAACAGAGTTACTGTCCGGTTCCCATGTCCTGCTGACTGGTGCTAGTAAAGGAATTGGTGAAGAGCTGGCATATCACTATGCCAGGTTTGGTGCTAAACTTGTAATAACCGCACGGAATGAAGCTCTTCTGAAACAAGTAAGAAAGTATGAAGTAAATTAAAGCATAAGAAATAGGAGCAGAAGTCGGTCATTTGGCACCTGAAGCCTGGTCTACCAATCAATAAGATCGTGACTGCTGTGCCATGTGGGCAGCACGGTGGCACAGTGGTTGGCACTGCTGCCTCACAGCTCCAGGGGACCCGGATTCAATTCTGGCCTTGGGTGACTGTTTGGAGTCTGCACATTCTTCCCGCGTCTCCGTGGGTTTACTCCGAGTGCTCCGGTTTCCTCCCACAGTCCAAGGATATGCAGGCTAGGTGCATTGGCCATGCTAAATTGCCCCTTAGTGTCCCAAGATGTGTGGGTTAGGTGCATTGGCCAAGGTAAATTTCCCCTTTGTGTCCAAAGATGTGTAGGTTAAGTGTATTGGCCAAGGGGGCGGCACGGTGGCACAGTGGTTAGCACTGCTGCCTCACAGCGCCAGGGACCCGGGTTCGATCCTTGGCTTGGGTCACTGTCTTTGTTGAGTTTGCACATTCTCCCCATCTCTGCATGGGTTTCCTCTGGGTGCTCCAATTCCCTCCTGCGCACCCCCCCCCCCCCCGCCCACAGTCCAAAGATGTGCAGGTCAGGTGAATTGTCCATGCTAAATTCTCTCTCAGTGTACCTGAACAGGTGCTGGAGTGTGGCGACTGGGGGATTTTCACAGTAACTTCATTGCAGTGTGAATGTAAGCCTACTTTTGACTAATCAATAATCTTTACTTTACTTTAAATTGCCCCTTAGTTTCCAAAGGTGTGAAGATAAAGGGGATTAGCGGGGTAAATACGTGTGGTTACGGGGATAGGGCAAGGGGTGGGCCTGGGTAGGATGCTCTGTCAGAGAGCTGGTGCAGACTCGATGGGTTGAATGGCCTGTAGGGATTCTATGATAGCTGGTCTCTACCTCAATTCCATTTTGTTGACTTACCTCCATATTCCTTGCCCAATAGTCTATCAACCTCGGCCTTGAATATACTTACTGACTGAGTATCCATACCCACTGCTCCCTCAGTAGAGAGTTCCAAAGATTCACAACCCATTGTGCAAAGAAACATTTCCTCATCCTGGCCTTAAATGGCCGACACCTTATCCTGAGATTACATACGTAGAACATAGAACAGTACAGCACAGAACAGGCCCTTCGGCCCACGATGTTGTGCCGAGCTTTATCTGAAACCAAGATCAAGCTATCCCACTCCCTATCATCCTGGTGTGCTCCATGTGCCTACCCAATAACCGCTTAAATGTTTCTAAAGTGTCTGACTCCACTATCACTGCAGGCAGTCCATTCCACACCCCAACCACTCTCTGCGTAAAGAACCTACCTCTGATATCCGTCCTGTATCTCCCACCACGAACCCTATAGTTATGCCCCCTTGTAATAGCTCCATCCACCCGAGGAAATAGTCTTTGAACGTTCACTCTATCTATCCCCTTCATCATTTTATACACCTCTATTAAGTCTCCCCTCAGCCTCCTCCGCTCCAGAGAGAACAGCCCCAGCTCCCTCAACCTTTCCTCATATGACCTACCCTCCAAACCAGGCAGCATCCTGGTAAATCTCCTCTGCACTCCTTCCAGCGCTTCCACATCCTTCCTATAGTGAGGTGACCAGAACTGCACACAATATTCCAAATGTGGTCTCACCAAGGTCCTGTACAGTTGCAGCATAACCCCACGGCTCTTAAACTCCAACCCCCTGTTAATAAAAGCTAACACACTACAGGCCTTCTTCACAGCTCTATCCACTTGAGTGGCAACCTTTAGAGATCTGTGGATATGGACCCCAAGATCTCTCTGTTCCTCCACAGTCTTCAGAACCCTACCTTTGACCCTGTAATCCACATTTAAATTTGTCCTACCAAAATGAATCACCTCACATTTATCAGGGTTAAACTCCATTTGCCATTTTTCAGCCCAGCTTTGCATCCTATCTATGTGTCTTTGCAGCCTACAACAGCCCTCCACCTCATCCACTACTCCACCAATCTTGGTGTCATCAGCAAATTTACTGATCCACCCTTCAGCCCCCTCCTCTAAGTCATTAATAAAAATCACAAAGAGCAGAGGAGCAAGCACTGATCCCTGCGGCACACCGCTAGCAACCTGCCTCCAATCCGAAAATTTTCCATCGACCACCACCCTCTGTCTTCGGTCAGACAGCCAGTTGCCTATCCAATCGGCCAACTTTCCCTCTATCCCACACCTCCTCACTTTCATCATAAGCCGACCATGGGGGACCTTATCAAACGCCTTACTAAAATCCATGTATATGACATCAACTGCCCTACCTTCATCAACACACTTAGTTACCTCCTCAAAAAATTCTATCAAATTTGTGAGGCACGACTTGCCCTTCACGAATCCGTGCTGACTATCTCGGATTAATCCGCATCTTTCTAAATGGTCGTAAATCCCATCCCTAAGGACCCTTTCCATCAATTTACCAACCACCGAAGTAAGACTAACCGGTCTATAATTACCAGGGTCATTTCTATTCCCTTTCTTAAACAGAGGAACAACATTCGCCATTCTCCAGTCCTCTGGCACCATCCCCGTGGACAGCGAGGACCCAAAGATCAACGCCAAAGGCTCTGCAATCTCATCCCTTGCCTCCCAAAGAATCCTAGGATACATTTCATCAGGCCCAGGGGACTTATCGACCTTCAGTTTATTCAAAACTGCCAAGACATCCTCCCTCCGAACATCTATTTCCTCCAGCCTATTAGCCTGTAACACCTTCTCTTCCTCAAAAACATGGCCCCTCTCCTTGGTGAACACTGAAGAAAAGTATTCATTCATCACCTCGCCTATCTCTACTGACTCCATACACAAGTTCCCACTACTGTCCTTGACCGGCCCTAACCTCACCCTGGTCATTCTTTTATTCCTCACATAAGAGTAAAAAGCCTTGGGGTTTTCCTTGATCCGACCCGCCAAGGACTTCTCATGTCCCCTCCTAGCTCTCCTAAGCCCCTTTTTCAGCTCCTTCCTTGCTAACTTGTAACCCTCAATCGAGCCATCTGAACCTTGTTTCCTCATCCCGACATAAGCTTCCCTCTTCCTTTTCACAAGACATTCCACCTCTTTTGTGAACCATGGTTCCCTCACTCGGCCATTTCCTCCCTGCCTGACAGGAACATACCTATCAAGGACATCCAGTATTTGTTCCTTGAAAAAATTCCACTTTTCATTAGTTCCTTTCTCTGACAGTTTCTGTTACGACACTGGGTGGGATTTTCCGGCCCTTTTCGCCGGCATAGAAACATAGAAACTAGAAGCAGGAGTAGGCCGCTTGGCCCCTCGCGCCTTCCCCGCCATTCATTTTGATCATGGCTGATCATCGAATTCAATATTCTGATCCCGCCTTCCCCCCATATCCCTTAATCCCTGGTGACTGGCTTGGAGGGGAATCTGCAGGTAGTGGTGTTCCCATGCCTCTTGAGCTTCTGGATGGAAGTGGTTGTGAGTCTGGAAGTTGCTGTCTAAGGATCTTTGGTGAATTGCTGCAGTGCATCTTGTAGACAGTACACACTGCTGCTACTGAGCGTAGGTAGTGAAGGGATTGAATGTTTGTAGATGTGGTGCCAATCAAGCGGGGCTGCTTTATCCTGGATGGTGTCGAGCTTCTTGAGTATTGTTGGAGCTGCACCCATCCAGGCAAGTGGGGAGTATTCCATCACACTCCTGACTTGTGCCTCTTAGATGGTGGATAGGCTTTGGGGAGTCAGGAGCTGAGTTACTTGCCGCAGTATTCCTAGCCTCCAACCTGTTCTTGTAGCCACTGTGTTTGTGTGGCAAGTCCAGTTGAGTTTCAATTTAGTATCTGGGGAAGGTTTTCTTCAGTGAATCCCACCGTCTGCTGATAATGTTGCATCCAAGGGAAGCCTATTACAGAGTCTCCTGGTCAAACAGGGAGGCTGGGCTTCACAGCCATAACTTTGCTGCCCAAATCCATTGCCCTTAACATGAGACTTGTTGAGAGCATGAAGGTGGCAGGGGTGTTTTTCCAACTTAAATTTCACATGTACAAAGAACAAAGAACACCACAGCACAGGAACAGGCCCTTCGGCCCTCCAAGCCTGGGCCGATCACATTTACCTATCTAGATGAACCTCTTATATCCCTCTATTCCCCATTTGTTCATATGTCGATCCAGATAAGGCTTAAACGTAACATAACTGCCTCAACCACCTCACTTGGCAGTGCATTCCTCTGTGTAAAAAAAACTTCCCCCGCACATCTCCACTGAATTTTTCCCCCCCTTATCTTGAACTTGTGCTCCCTTGTGATTGTCATTTCTGCCCTGGGAAAAAGCTTCCAACTCTTCACCCTATCTATACCTCTCATAACTTTATAAATTTTTATCAGGTCACCCCTCAGTCTCCGTCTTTCCAGGGAGAACAATCCCGGTTTATTCAATCTCTCCTCATAGCTAATATCCTCCATATCAGGCAACATCCTGGTAAACCTTTTCTGTACTCCCTCCAAAGTCTCCACATCCTTCTGGTAATGTGGTGACCAGAATTGGACACAGTATTCTAAATATTTCACATGACGTTGTTTTCACTATATTCATGTTTGCTTCACTGTTATTTGTTGAGATTAACTCAGTCAGAGAGCTAGAAGTATGGACACACCTCAGATTGGCAATTATCAATAGTTACAGGGGAGTTAGGGACTTTCTTCCTGTGGAAGAAACAATGTTGTGTTTTTGGATTCATTTTTTAGTGGATGTTCAGTGCCCAGTGCTGTTACTCATCACTCTGTGGGGCATGGTTAAACTTGCAGGCTCTAGTTGGCCCTCTCTTCTGTGCACTGTATTGAAGAAAGCACCCAGGACAGGCAGTGGCACAGTGGTATTATCAGTGGACTAGTAACCCAGAGAGCCAGGGTAATATTCAGGGGATCCGGATTCGAATCCCACCACGGCAGATGGTGAAATTTCAATGTCCTGAAATCAAAAGTCCAATGATAACTATGAAACCTTTGCCAATTGCCGTAAAAAGCCATCTGGTTCACTAATGTTCTTAGGGATCTGCTGTCCTTATCTTGTCTGGCCTACATGTGACTCTTAACTGCCCCCCTGAAATAGATGAGCAAGTCACTCAGTTCAAGGGCAATTAGGAATGGGCAACTAACGCCGGTCTGGCCAAGAATGGATAAAAAAAAGCATGGATAATTGAAATGTTCTAGGTGAACTCAAAGTCTAGTAAGGAGTCTTAGTCAACACCCTGAGATGGACCCACTTCTGGACAGTACTGACACCACCCCTTAAGCCCCTCATTTTCTTACCTTTACTGACTATCCCCACCACAACCCCCACCACAACTGGGACACCAGGCCCTTCCCACTTTGCCCTCCATGCGCCTGATACCATCCTCTGCCTCCTCTGGATTCCTCTTCCAATCCTCCGTGTCCCTGACTCCACTCTGCAATCCCACTCATCACTGGCTCATCCTTGCCAGCCCTGAGCCTCCCAGCAATGCTCCTATTCTCCTGCTCCCCTCCCTTGTGCCATAGAGTTAAACAAGGAAAATTGCTAACCTTGCACACAGCTGCAGAAAGCCAACCATTGCACAGTACCTTTAAATGATCGGGAACCGGAGGACATGAGATTTGCGTGCGCCGTTAACTTTATCCCAAGAATACAGAAACGATTTTCTAGGATGCTACCGGGACTTGATGTTTTGAGTTCTAAGGAGAGGCTGGATAGACTGGGACTTTTATCTCTGGAGCGTAGGAGGCTTAGGGGTGATCTTATAGAGATCTATAAAATAATGAGGGGCATAGATCAGCGAGATAATCAATAACTTTTCCCAAAGGTCAGGGAGTCTAAAACTAGAGGACATAGGTTGAAGGTGAGAGGGGAGAGATACAAAAGGGTCCAGAGGGGCAATGTTTTCACGCAGAGGGTGGTGAGTGTCTGGAACGAGCCGCTAGAGGCAGTAGTGGAGGCGGGTACAATTTTGTCTCTTAAAACGTATTTAGAGAGTTACATGGGTAAGATGGGCATGGAGGGATATGGGCAATTGGTACTAGCTTAGTTGTTAAAAAATGGATGGCATGGACAGGTTGGGCTGAAGGGCCTGTTTCCATGCTGTAAACCTCTATGAATAGAACTTTATTGAAAACTGTTTCAGGTTAAAGGGTATTCAAGGTATGCAGATGTATTACGAGTAGGAATCTATATAGGCTGGCGGTAATTTATTTATTTTATTTATTAGTGTCACAAGTAGGCTTACATTAACACTGCAATGAAGTTACTATGAAAATCCCCTAGTCGACACACTGTGATGCCTGTTTGAGTACACTGAGGGAGAATTTAACATGGCTAATGCACCTAACCAGCACGTCTTTTGGACTGTGGGAGGCTTGCCTTTATAGGACGGGGCATAGAGTATAAAAGTTGGGGTCTGATGTTGCAGATGTATAGAACGTTGGTTCGGCCGCATTTGGAATACTGCGTCCAGTTCTGGTCGCCACACTACCAGAAGGACGTGGAGGCTTTGGAGAGAGTACAGAGGAGGTTTACCAGGATGTTGCCTGGTATGGAGGGGCTTGGTTATGAGGAGAGATTGGGGAAACTGGGGTTGTTCTCCTTGGAAAGACGGAGGATGAGGGGAGACTTAATAGAGGTGTATAAAATTATGAAAGGCATAGATAGGGTGAACGGTGGGAAGCTTTTCCCCGGGTCGGTGGTGACGTTCACGAGGGGTCATAGGTTCAAGGTGAAGGGGGGGAGGTTTAACACAGATATCAGAAGGACATATTTCACACAGAGGGTCGTGGGGGCCTGGAATGTGTTGCCGGGCAAGGTGGTGGAGGCGGACACACTGGGAACGTTTAAGACTTATCTAGACAGCTATATGAACGGAGTGGGAATGGAGGGATACAAAAGAGTGATCTAGTTTGGACCAGGGAGCGGCGCGGGCTAATTGTTCCTGGTTTCTCGTTTCAAGGCTTCATTCTACGATCATCTTGCTGGTGCCAGTACAGAGTGAGACTGCGGATAGTTGGGAACCTGTCTCGGGGGCAGGGGATTCATATGGTGTTCGTGGAAGTGGAAATGACTAGGGTTGGGAAGCATTTTCCGATCGGGGCCATTGTGATCTCCTGGACTCGTTTCGATCGCCTCAGGGGGTCGGAGAGGAATTTCCCAGATTTTTTTTCCCCATATTGGCCCTGGGGTTTTTCACTCTGGGTTTTCGCCTCTCCCTGGAGATCACATGGTCTGGAATGGGGGGGTGGGGGTAAGTTAATAGGTTGTAATGAACAAAGCATCGTAGCTGTGAGGGACAGCTCGGTGGATAGGATATTGGTATGTAGATAGGCTGGAAAATTGGGTGGGGATCCTGGATTCAGGATTCAATCCTGGACCGGGGAGCGGCGCGGGCTTGGAGGGCCGAAGGGCCTGTTCCTGTGCTGTATTGTTCTTTGTTCTTTGTAACCGGAGCGCCCACGCAGACACGGGGAGAATGTGCAAACTCCAGACAGACAGTGACCCAAGCTGGGAATCGAACCCGGGTCCCTGGCGCTGTGAGGCAGCAGTGCTAACCACTGTGCCACCGTGCCGCTCATTGTTGATAGGCCGCAAACACACCACTGACTTTATCTTGCCAACTCAACCCGCCATTGGGAAATGGGAATTTCACTTCCCAGCTAATTTAATCCATCCTGCTCACCATAATTCCCTCTCTTATGAGCTTGATTAAATTCCCACCAAAGATTGCCCTCAGCTTGAAGGAGGGACAACAATAGAAGAACAATGGACTGGTTGCTGCATTGAACTCACAGGTCCCTTTGTTTGAATTGACCCCTTTAAATAAAAATTACATCACCTTTGTTTCCATTGAGGTTAAAGAAAATAGAATGAAATGTAACACTAGCTTCCAATTCACTATCACCCTCTCTATGCGATCCCATGCAGTCAAATTCTACTCCTCAGAGTTGAACAGGGTCTCACACTATATTCAATGCTATCTTGTACTGCTTATCATTTATTGCCCTCCAACCTTTTCATACAATCTTTCATTAAGGCCCTGACTTATTCCTGAAGAATTTGAGGGCCTAGTTGTACTCTCTCCCCACCCTCCACCCACTCCCTCCCCACCCCCCACCCACTCCCTCCCCACCCCCCACCCACTCCCTCCCCACCCCCCACCCACTCCCTCCCCACCCCCCACCCACTCCCTCCCCACCCCCCACCCACTCCCTCCCCACCCCCCACCCACTCCCTCCCCACCCCCCACCCACTCCCTCCCCCACCTCAAGTTCCTTGTCCAATCTTGGACTCTAACTTGGGGGGAGGTTGTAATAAGTCTGCGGAGGCAGAAGTCCCTTTTCCAAAACTCGTTTATTTACAAACTCTAACAGCAGTACACAGAGTGCTAGCGGACAGCAGTCTATCTCCGGGGGTGTCAGAGGAACTGCCACTCCCGGTTAAGTACAAGGCAAAGACTCCCTGATTGGCCCATCAATTGGATCCTTAATAGGAGAGTTCATACTCCAGTAAGCCAATCTCAATAGCCTGATTGAAGTCATTACAGGGGTAATTAAATCATGTGGGCTATCACAATAACGCCTGCTCTTGTCTTCATTAGAAACCCATGTCCTGTTATTATCTAGAGCTACTCTCCGAACAATATTTATTTATTAGTCACAAGTAAGGCTTACATTAATGCTGCAATGAAGTTACTGTGAAATTCCCCTATTCGCCACACTTCGGTGCCTGTTCGGGTCAATGCACCCTAACCAGCACATCTTTCAGACTGTGGGAGGAAACCGGAGCACCCGGAGGAAACCCGGGGAGACACGGGAAGAATGTGAAAACTCCACACAGACAGTGACCCAGGCTGGGAACCGAACCTGGGTCCCTGGCGCTGTGAGGCAGCAGTACTAACCACTGTGCCACCGTGCCCTATGACTAGGAGTGGGAACTACAGCTGGTTTGCCCCACATCCACTCCTGCACTTACCTAGCCCAGGTATGCTGAGGTCAATGATGAGCCCCTGACTGTGGTTGTGATGGGGATCGGGTACCTCACAGTCAGGGAACCAACGCTGGCGTTTTCATGCTTTGTTTCGGTTCGGTTCCAATACTTAGCCATATGCTTACCAATTCTTCCTTGTTCTAATGTGACGTTGTGCTTTCATTTTGAAAGGTTGAGGAGAAATGCTTGGAACTGGGTGCAAAGAAAGTCTATTCGTACCCTGCAGACATGGCAGATCCAAGGAATCCTGAGATGGTTGTGCAGTTTGCCCTGGAGAAGCTGGGTAAGTGTTTTATTCTTTAAGGTCTGTGAACATCGTACCATTACTTAAAAAGGGAGTGAGGGATAGGCTGGAAAAATGATTGGCCAGTCAGTCTGACTTCAGTGGTGGGCAAATTATTGGAAACAGTTCTGAGAGACAGGATAAACTGTCACTTAGAAAGGCACGGATTGATCTGGGATAGTCAACATGGTTTAGACAGAGGAAGATTATGTCTCCTAACTTAACAGAACTTTTTGAGGAAGTAACAAACAGTATTGATGAAGGTAGTGCAGTGTATGTTGTCTACATGGATTCAGTAAGGCATTTGACATGGTCCCACATGACTAACTAGTTTTTAAAAAATCATTCGTCGCTGGCTGGCCAGCTAATATTGCTCATCCCTAGTTGCCCTTGGCTAGGTCATTTCAGAGGGCAGTTGTGAGTCACATGTAGGCCAGACCAGGTAAGGACGGCAGATTTCCTTCCCTAAAGGAACCAGATGGGTTTTTCCGACAATCGATAATGGTTTCACGGCCATCAGTAGATTCTTAATTCCAGATAGAATCATAGAACCCTACAGTGTAGAAGGAGGCCATTCAGCCCATTGAGTCTGCACTGACCATTGAGGTTTACAGCTTGGAAACAGGCCCTTCGGCCCAACTTGTCCATGCCACCTTTCTTTTTTAAACCTCGAAGCTAATCCCAATTGACCACATTTGGCCCATATCCCTCTACACCCATCGTACCCACATAACTGTCTAAATGCTTTTTAAAAGACAAAATTGTACCTGCCTCTACTACTACCTCTGGCAGCTTGTTCCAGACACTCACCGCCCTCTGTGAAAAAATTACCCCTCTGGACACTTTTGTATCTCTCCCCTCTCACCTTAAACCTATACCCTCTAGTTTTAGATTCCCTTACCTTTGGGAAAAGATATTGACTATCTAGATGATCTGTGCCCCTCATTATTTTATAGATCTCTATAAGATCACCCCTCAGCCTCCCACGCTCCAGAGAAAAAAGTCCCAGTCTATCCAGCCTCTTCTTATAACCCAAACCATCAAGTCCCGGTAGCATCCTAGTAAATCTTTTCTGCACTCTTTCTAGTTTAATAATATCCTTTCTATAATAGGGTGACCAGAACTGTGCACAGTACTCCAAGTGTGGCCTTACCAATGTCTTGTACAACTTCAACAAGACGTCCTAACCTCTGTATTCAATGTTCTCACCAATGAAACCAAGAATGCTGAATGCCTTCTTCACCACTCTGTCCACCTGTGACTCCACTTTCAAGGAGCTATGAACCTGTACCTCTAGATCTCTTTGTTCTGTAACTCTCCCCAATGCCCTGCCATTAACTGAGTAAGTCCTGCCCTGCTTCAATCTACCAAAATACATCACCTCGCATTTATCTAAACTAAACTCCATCTGCCATTCGTCAACCCACTGGCCCAATTGATCAAGATCCCATTGCAATCCGAGATAACTTTCTTCACTGTCCACTACGCCACCAATCTTGGTGTCATCTGCAAACTTACTAACCATGCCCCCTATATTCTCATCCAAATCATTAATATAAATGACAAATGACAGTGGACCCAGCACCGATCCCCGAGGCCACAATCCCACCCCAGCCCTATCCCCGTAACTCCATGCATTTACCCTTGCTACTCCCCCTGACACTAATGGGCTACTTAGCATGGCCAATCCACCTAACACACATACTTTTGGACCATGGGAGCACCTGGAGAAAACCCACGCAGACTCAGGGAGAATGTGCAAACTCCACACAGTCAGTGACCCAAGGCTGGAATTGAACCCGGGTCCCTGGCGCTGTGAGACAGCACTGCTAACCATTATGCCACCGTGCCGCCCCATGTTTTTTATTGAATTCAAATTCCACCATCTGCAATGGTGGGATTCGAACGCAGGTCCCCAGAACATTAGCTGAGTTTCTGGATGAATAATCTAGAGATAGTGTCGACTTCAGAATTATATCAATAGTTTTGCTGAGTGGGCAGAGAAGCGTCAAATGGAATTCAATCTGGAAAATGATCAGGTGATGAATTTGGGGAGGGCAAATAAAGCCAGGGAATCCTCAATAAATGGGATTTATTGAGATCACCCCTCAGCCTCCCACGCTCCAGAGAAAAAAGTCCCAGTCTATCCAGCCTCTTCTTATAACCCAAACCATCAAGTCCCGGTAGCATCCTAGTAAATCTTTTCTGCACTCTTTCTAGTGCATTTCCACAGATCCTTGAAGGTGGCAGGACAGATGGATAAGGTGGTCAAGAAAGCACATGGAATGGGATGAGATATTGAACACGAAAGCAGGGATGTAATGATGGAACTGCATAAAACGCTGGTTGGACCGCAGCTGGAGGTTTGTGTACAGTTCTGGTCTCATTCCAGGAAGGACATAATTGCTCTGGAGAGAGAGTGCAGAGGAGATTCAAAAGTATGTTGCCAGGGCGAGAAAACTGCATCTATGAGGGGAAAACAAAGAGCAAAGAAAATTACAGCACAGGAACAGGCCCTACGGCCCTCCAAGCCTGTACTGACCCTGCTGCCCGTCTGAACTAAAACCCCCTACTCTTCTGGGGACCGTATCCCTCTATTCCCATCCTATTCATGTATTTTGTCCAGATGTCCCTTAAAAGTCTGGGGTTGTTTTGCTTAAAACAGAGGGGTGACCTAATTGAGGTGTACAAAATTATGAGGAGCCTGGACAGGGTATACAGGAAAGACTTCTTTCTCTCTAGCTGAGGGATTAATCACTGGGTGCAAAGGTTGAAGGTTGGTTAGAGGGACAGGAGGAAAATCTTCTTTGCCAGGGAGTGGTGGGCGTCTGGAATTCACTGGCTATGTTGATAGTTGAGGCTGAAACTTTAACTCATTGATAAGATACCCAGATCTACATCTGAAGTAGAACCTGCAAGGCTACAGACCAGCTGCTGGAAAATGGAATGAAAGTGAGCAGTAGTCATAGATGGAGTCATAGAGGTTTACAGCATGGAAACAGGCCCTTCGGCCCAACTTGTCCATGCCGCCCTTTTTTTTAAAAACTCCTAAGCTAATCCCAATTGCCCACATTTGGCCCATATCCCTCTATACCCAACTTATCCATGTAACCATCTAAATGCTTTTTACAATGCAAAATTGTACCGGCCTCTACTACTACCTCTGGCAGCTTGTTCCAGACACTCACCACTCTCTGTGTGAATAAATTGCCCCTCTGGACACTTTTGTATCTCTCCCTTCTCACCTCAAACCTATGCCCTCTAGTTTTAGACTCACCTACCATTGGGAAAAGATATTGACTATCTAGATGATCTGTGCCCCTCATTATTTTATAGACCTCTATAAGATCACCCCTCAGCCTCCCACGCTCCAGAGAAAAAAGTCCCAGTCTATCCAGCCTCCCCTTATAACCCAAACCATCAAGTCCCGGTGGCATCCTAGTAAATCTCTTCTGCACTCTTTCTAGTTTAATGATATCCTTTCTATAATAGGGTGACCAGAACTGTACACAGTACTCCAAGTGTGGCCTTACCAATGTCTTGTACAACTTCAACAAGAGGTCCCAACTCCTGTATTCAATGTTCTGACCGATGAAACCAAGCATGCCGATTGCCTTCTTCACCACTCTGTCCACCTGTGACTCCACTTTCAAGGAGCTAAGAACATGTACCCCTAGATCTCTTTGTTCTGTAACTCTCCCCAACGCGCTACCATTAACTGAGTAAGTCCTGCCCTGGTTCAATCTACCAAAATGCATCACCTTGCATTTGTCTAAATTAAACTCCATCCGCCATTCATCAGCCCACTGGCCCAATTGATCAAGATCCCAGTATATTTTTTCTCTTTCTTGACCGGTGTAGGCACGATGGGCTGAATGGCCTCTTTCTGCTGTGTAATACTTCTGTTTCTATGGTTCTAAATTAAATGGGGGCTGGTGAGTAAGGGGGGGGGCGGGGGTGGGGGGGGGCACAATGTGGTGGGGATGGGAGGGGTAGGTCAGGAAGCATTTTTTTACGTGATGAGTTGTTACAATCTGGAATTGGCTGCCAGAAAGGGCGGTGGAAGCAAATTCAGTCGTAACTTTCAAAAGGGGAATTGGATAAATACTTGAAAACAGGAAAATAATCACAGGGGAAAGAGCAAGGCAGAAATTATTAGATAGCTCTTTCAGAGAGCCAGCGCGATGGGCCAAATGGCCTCCTTCTATGCTGTATCATGCTAATGTGTCTAATTTCCTATTACTGACACATAGTTTACAGCATGGAAACAGGCCCTTCGGCCCAACTTGTCCATGCCGCCCTTTTTTTTAAAAACCCCTAAGCTAATCCCAATTGCCCGCATTTGGCCCATATCCCTCTATACCCAACTTATCCATGTAACCATCTAAATGCTTTTTACAATGCAAAATTGTACCGGCCTCTACTACTACCTCTGGCAGTAGTAACACATAGAATCCCTACTGTGCAGAAGGAGGCCATTCTGTCCATCAAGCCTGCACTGATTCTCTGAAAGTGCATCTTACCCAGGCCCACACTGCCCCATCCCTGTAATCTTGTGCATTTACTATGGCTAGTCCATCTAACCAACACATCTTGGGAAACTGAGGGGCAATTTAGCATGGCCAATCCATCCATTTCTACAAAGTCTCATCAAAAATGAAATCCATACCTTTGGGTCCACGATGAATGCAGTTTTTATATGCTCTGCTCAGCATGATGTTGGTGTATACATTTCAGTGGCACACATTTTCTGAAATCTAATATTAGGAGTCATTAGGGAGTCCTAAGAGTTTAACTGTTCCAGCTTCCCGACTGCTATCATACTTGCCATCCTTATCATCACAAGCAAAAGCTAAGAGTGGTCGCTTTGGATGCCACACGACAGTAAAAGTAGACGAGTCACGTTGCACCTTGGACTGAGGGAGGAAGCCGGAGCACCCAGAGGAAACCCATGCAGACACGGGGAGAATGTGCAGACTCCACACAGACAGTGACCCGAGGCCGGGATCGAACGCAGGTCCCTGGCGCTGTGAGGTAGCAGTGCTAACCACTGTGCCACCTTGGATATTTTAAAATAAATGGTTAGTATTGTTGCTGGGATATCTATAAAGTGTAATGGGTGTGCATACTGTGAAACTGCACTCAGGGCTACAGTTAATATTTGAGGTTAGAATTTATAATCAGTCGGACCTATGGTGGGAGATGTTACTATGAGCTTTGTATTCAGCTCGGTGTGAGGAACCCGGTGTAACTGGGTTTGGGATTTGGGAGGAGGTGGGTCAATGGGGCAACATCCACAACAGAAAGGATTGTGAGACTTCATTTTCTTCATGTTTCTCCCAGGTTCTTTGGATTATCTGGTTTTGAATCACATTGGATATGATCCTTTCACAATGTGGAACAGAAATGCTGACAGCACCAGTTGGTTGATGCAAGTAAGCTTCAAGTTCTGTTGAGAATAAGTTTCTGTCAGTGTCAGTGTGCTTTTGGCTGAAATGGGTCTGTTTAGCTCAGTTGGCTGGACGGCTGGTTGGTGATGCAGAACGACGTCAACAGCACGGGTTCAATTCCCCGTACCGGCTGAGGTTGTTCATGAAGGCCCCACCTCCTCAACCTTGTCCCTAGCCTGAGGTGACCCTCAGGTTAAATCACCACCAGTCTGCTCTCCCCCTCAATGGGGAGAGGAGCCTATGGTCATCCGGGACTATGGCGATTTTACCTTTCACTGAAATGCTAAAAGGCAACTTCCTACTCATCCGAGCTGGGCAAAGGCACATTATCTGATATCCTCACAACACTTAAGAAGCTTTTAATGAGCACTTTGAATGCCCGTAGCATAGAAGGCCACTGACTAAGTGCTGGAAAGTGGGATTAGAATAAATGGGTACCTGATGGCCAATGCAGACACAATGGGCCAAAGGGCCTCTTTCTGTGCTGTAAAGCTCTATGGGGGTGACCTTACCCATTGCGCCTCGCCGGCTGATGGATGGGGTGAGTCTGTAAGATCGCAAGAGAGCCGGGAAATCAGGTTTGCACCCGATTTCTCACCTTTCGTGATCTTACCGGCATCAGATATCTGGCACGTTCAGCCTTGTGCCTGGATGGAGATCACAATCATTCTAGGTTGGGGGGAGAGGGGAGGGGGCAGTCATGAACAGCTGCTGATCTCCGCAGTAGCATGGGGGAGGGGGGACGATGGGCCATGTGGGCCGGCTATAGCAGCAGAGGCAGTGACAGGTCTCAGCTGCTCTCAGATCACGGAACCTGCACATGAGCAATGGCGCCCTTTGCTGCTATCTGCGGACTTTTGGGTGATTAAGGCCCCGCCCACTCCCCCTACTCACAGAAATCAGATAGTGGTTTTTTATTGAGCCCAGTGCTTAAGATTCGACTGGTGGCCTTGCTGAAAAAACAGATCTGAAACATTTTGACGCCCATTCTGGACTTAGAATTATTTTGGTATAACTCTATCTATCAGTATTCTACACTCACATTTTTCTCAATGATGACAATTCCAAGCAGCGCCTGTCTTGAGTATCTGCACATTGATGGGACGTGTTCCTACTCCTTTCATTCAGTCTTTGCCCAGTGGATTCTGAAGTGTTACAACACAGAGATTGTTCCCCTTTTGAGACATAACGCTGAATCCCCCAAAGGGGAACACCTCATCTCATAATCCGTTAAAAGCGTGTGGGAAGGTGTGAACTGTTCTTCAGTAACGTTTAGTGGCTAACAGAAATACCTGCTACTCACTTTCAGATGAACATTTAACAATCAGTAAGGATAAGCAACAACACCTCCTCCACGATTATCCTCAACACCGGTGCCCCACAAGGCTGTGTCCTCAACCCCCCACTATACTCCTTATACACTTATGTCTATGTGGCCAAATTCCCCTCTAACTCAAATTTCAAGTTTGCTGACAGCACCACTGTAGTGGGTCGGATCTCAAACAATGACGAGACAGAGTACAGGAATGAGATAGAGAATCTGGTGAACTGGTGCGACAACAATAATCTCTCCCTCAATGTCGACAAAACCAAGGAGATTGTCATCGCCTTCAGGAAGCGTAGTGGAGAACATGCCCCTGTCGACATCAATGGGGCTGAAGTAGAAATGGACAAGAGCTTTTAAGTGTCCAGACCACCAACAACCTGTCCTGGTCCCCCCCCATGCCGACACTATAGTTAAGAAAGCCCACCAACGCCTCTACTTTCTTGGAAGACTAAGGAAATTTGGCATGTGAGCAATGACTCTCACCAACTTCTACAGTTGCACCATAGAAAGCATTCTTTCTGCTTGTGTCACAGCTTGGTATGGCTACATTCACAACAAAAATGTGAATGTAGCCCAATCCATCACACAAACCAGCCTCCCATTCATTGACTCTGTCTACACTTCCCGCTGCCTAGGCAAAGCAGCCAGCATAATTAAGGACCCCACACACCCTGGACATTCTCTCTTCTACCTTCTTCCATCGGGAAAAAGATACAAAAGTCTGAGGTCACGTTGTCTTCTTTCATTGAGCAGCCAGAGAAAGGGATTAAAAGTGTGCTGTAGTTCAAAGCTGACAGCTTCCTAATGTGGGGTAGATTGTGAATGGAATCTTGCAGCGAGATTTCTCAGAGCCACTGGTTATAAAAAAATGGACTTTGGGTCTGCTCAGAGCAGGACAGGTACCGGACCCCTTATCCGCGTCCCAAAATCCAGAAAGGCCAAAAAAACCAGGCTACATTTGAAGCTGGTGCCCTGGGAAGCAATTTGAATAGAATCTTTTCATTCTTTATTTTTCATACTTTGTGCATTATAAGCACACACTAGGCCTGGGGCCCAAAATCCCCAAATCTGGCACACACTGGATCCCAAGCTTCCCGGACACTGGGTCCGGCCCCTGTGTTATCATTACCACTGCGATCGACAAGAATTTCCTTGTGGCATCTAGCGAGCTTTGAAAGTAAGCTTTGTTGTTTTGTGTGGGTCCTTCTAGAATGTCTCTGGGGTGTTCCAAAATGCTCACAAAGTACCTCTGCTGTACAGTCACTGTTATAAGGTAGGAAACATGGCAACCAATGCGATGAAAGATGCAGCGATGAGCACAGGGAGGATGCAGGGCGCACAGCAAGGTCCCACAAACAGGATTACAGTAATGACCAGATAATCTGCCTCTTAGGTGTTTAGCTGAGGGACAGATATTGATCCGAACACTGGGGGGAATACTCTTTCTCTCTTCTAATAGTGCCACCTTTTCATGTCCCACCTGAGAAGGTATTTAAGGTCGCAATTCAAGATCTCATCCAAAAGACAGGACCTGCGACAGTACGGCACTCCCTCAGTACTGCACTCTGAAGTGTCAACCTGAATTGTCCTCAGGTCGCTGGGGTGGCAACTGAATGCAGAGCTTTCTGATGCACAATGGCATTAATATTAGCCAGCGTGCTAGAGCGGACATTGTCCAGCTCTATGGGTGGGACTTTACGGCCTCGCTCGTCCCAAAACCGTAAAATCCCACTGGAGGTAAAGGGACCTTTCCATGGTCCGCCCGCATGGCAGGGTGATAAAATTCCAGCCTATGGCTTTCAGAATAAACATCAGGACCATTTTAATTTTTAAAGAGCTCTGTGTCACCAAAACTACATTATCGATTTGTTCCTGGCACAAATCTTTTTGCGGGAATTTGCATTTTATGCACGAATTCCTCTTCGAAGGTATTATTCTTCCTTAAATGTTTCAGGTGAACTTCCTGAGTTACATCCAGCTGACGGCGGCCGCTCTTCCTGCTTTAGTCAAAAGCAATGGATCAATCGTTGTTGTCTCCTCTCTGTGCGGTAAGTGTTTGGCCTGGTTTTCCTCCCAGTCCTCTTGCTCTCTCTCCTCCGGGCAGGGGGTTGGTTACGTCTCCATTTGAAGCTCTCTTGTTCACACTGGCCTATACCCAATGGACAGTTCAAGAAGGCGGCTCACCATCCTGAGACCCGCAAGGGATGGGCAATGGATGCTGGCCTTGCCTCTGATGTTTATATCCCGTGAACAAGTCAAAGAAAACAGTTCCTAATGGGCAATTGGATGAGGTCAGGAAGTTGTGCTGAATCAGCTAATCTGAAGCAAGATCTGAAACCACTGTCTTTTATCTATTCGGGCAGTGCAGTTGATGATGTCTACATGGACTTTAGCAAGGCCTTTGACAAGGTACCGCATGGTAGATTGTTGCATAAGGTTAAATCTCACGGGATCCAGGGTGAGGTAGCCAATTGGATACAAAATTGGCTTGATGACAGAAGCCAGAGGGTGCTAGTAGAGGGTTGTTCTTCAAACTGGAGGCCTGTGACCATTGGTGTGCCGCAGGGACCAGTGCTGGGTCCACTATTATTTGTCATTTATATAATAATGATTTGGATGAGAATATAGGAGGCATGGTTAGTAAGCTTGCAGATGACACCAAGATTGGTGGCATAGTGGACAGTGAAGAAAGTTATCTCGGATTGCAATGGGATCTTGATCAATTGGGCCAATGGGCTGATGAATGGCAGATGGAGTTTAATTTAGATAAATACGAGGTGATCGATGGCCAGCCTGATCGTTGGCCAGCCCCGCGACCCCCACATCGGTGGCCATGCGACCCCCCACCCACAGCTCAATTGCTGGGCCCCCAAACATGTCCGCGCCAGCCTCAAACCCCCCCCCTGCCCCCAGCCCGCCCTCCCAACCCCCCCCGGCAGCCCTGACCCCCAGCAGGCTGACCCCACCCCACCCCCAACCACCCCCATAGCCAGTCCCGATCACTGGCCTACCTCCCTCTGTCACTTAGCCCAAATGCAGAATGGCAGTGGGTCCCCCACCCCCACCGATCGTCCCCTTTAGGCCCTGCCCCATTACCCCCACTCCCTTGGCACTGCCCTATGCCCAGTGGGCAGTGCCAAGGTGCCAGGTGAGCATTGGCACTTTGCCCCTGGAGCTGTGCCAGGGGGCCCAGGCTGGCACTGTCAAGCTGGCAATGCCCGGGGACAACCCCCCGCCCAACCCTCTGGGGGGGGCCTCGATTGCCCCCCTTCACTCCAGCAGGGCCAGGTTGCCAGCTCCCCACAAGTGGGGAGCTAGACTAAACCCCGCTGGAGTGAAACACTCCTACTGGGTGAGGAGACGCTAATGGACTCGGAGACTTCAGTCCTGGGCCCACGAATTACATTTGAAGGAGATGGAGATGCGTATTTGAATAATTTATTCAATTCCGCACCAGAAATAGGCGCAGAGTTGACGGCACCGGAAATCCATCCGGAGATGCGCGGAAGCCGTGGCACCCAGCGCGGGGCCCGCAAAACAACTTCTGCTCGAGTCTCCCGGAGAATCGCCCCCGATATTATTAAACCAGAAAGAGTGCAGAAAAGATTCACTAGGATGCTACCGGGACTTGATGGTTTGAATTATAAGGAGAGGCTGGATAGATTGGGACTTTTTTCCCTGGAGTGTTGGAGGCTGCGGGGCGATCTTATGGAGGTCTATAAAATAATGAGGGGCATACATCAGCTAGATAGTCAATATCTTTTCCCAAAGGTAGGGGAGTCTAAAACTAGAGGGCATAGGTTTAAGGTGAGAGGGGAGAGATACAGAAGTGTCCAGAGGGGCAATTTTTTCATACAGAGGGTGGTGAGTGTCTGGAACAAGCTGCCAGAGGTAGTAGTAGAGGCCGGTACAATTTTGTCTTTTAAAAAGCGTTTAGACAGTTACATGGGTACGATGGGTATATGGGCCAAATGGGATTAGTTTAATGGTAAAAGCTGGGTGGCATGGACAAGTTGGTCTGAAGGTCCTGTTTCCATGCTGTAAACCTCTATGACCACTGGGAGTGCTTGAAGTGATTAGAACAGATGCATTTTAGGGGAAGTTACCATAGTCTCAGGTGACCATCGGCGTGCCAAAGGGGAGAGCTGACTGGTGGTGATTTGACTTGAGGATAAACCACACCTCAGCCAACAGGTAAGTTGAGCCTTCCTGAATAACCTCAGTCAGTGTAGGAATTGAACCTGGGCTGTTGGCATCAGTCTGTTTCACAAACCAGCCATCCAGCCAACTGAGCTAAACAGACCCTTAGGAGAAGTGAGACTACTACATGAGGATTTGATTTGATTTATTAATGTCGCATGTATTGGGATACAGTGAAAAGTATCGTTTCTTGAACGTTATACAGACAAAACATACTGTTCATAGAGTACATAGGTGAGAAGGAAATGAGAGAGTGCAGAATGCAGTGTTACAGTCATAGCTAGGGTGTAGAGAAAGATCAACTTTATATAAGGTAGATCCAGCCAAAAGTCTGACAGCAGCAGGGAAGAAGCTGTTCTTGAGTCGGTTGGTACGTGACCTCAGACTTTTGTGTCTTTTTCCTGACGGAAAAAGGTGGAAGAGAGAATGTCCGGGATGCACGGGGGTCCTTGATTATTCTGGCTGCTTTGCCGAGGCAGCGGGAAGTGTAGACAGAGTCAATGGATGGAAGGCTGGGTTTACATGATGGATTGGGCTACATTCAATAGAGGGTTATGATGGTAGATTTGGATGAGGAAAGATGGGAAGGGGTTCCAGTGGAGTATACTCACCAGCAATGACTGATGGGATTGTGCCTGTGTCAAATATCCATGGTGGCACAGTGGTTAGCACTGCTATCTCATAGCACCAGGGACCCGGTTCCATTCCCGGCTCGGGTAACTGTCTGTGTGGAGTTTGTACATTCTCCCTATGTCTGCGTGGGTTTCCTCCGGGTGCTCCGGTTTCCTCCCACAGTCCAAAAGATGTGTGGGTTAGGTGGATTGGCCATGCTAAATTGCCCCTTGGTGTCAGGGGAATTGCCGGGGTAAATGCATGGGCATAGGGCCTGGGTGGGATTGTAGTCGGTGCAGACTCAATGGGCCGAATGGCCTCCTTCTGCACTGTAGGGATTCTATAAACTAGATGAAACTGTAAATGACAACTTGGCTGAGGTGGATGGAGGGCAGCCAGAACCCTGGTGCCACAGGGAAACTACCAACTAAAACTTACTGGTTTATTTCTCCCCAACAGGCAAGGTTGCCGTTCCTTACGCAGCTTCCTATTCAGCTTCGAAGTTTGCTCTGGATGGATTCTTTAGCTCTCTGCGTCACGAGCTCGCCATGCAGAGGCAGGATGTCTCAATCACAATGTGCATTCTCGGAATGATTGATACCGATTCAACCAAGGAGAAAATCAAGTAGGTTTGTGAAGTGTGAACAGGCACATCATGAATGGATTCTCAGATTGGTACAGGATACGTTATAAATGACAAAGTATTCATAGCACAGAACCAGGCCATTCGGCCCAGCTGGTCCATGCTGGTATGCTCCACTTCCATCTAACCCCACCAACACATCCTTTCTCCCTTGCATGTTTACCTAGCTTTCCCTTCTAGGCTATTCGCCCCAACTACTCCCTGTGGCAGCGTGTTCCACATTTTGAACACTCTCTGGGTAAAGAAGTTTCTTCTGTATTCTTGACAGTGCCTGTCATATACTTATGTGGTTTAGCTCAGTTGGTTGGATGGCTGGTTGGTAATGCAGAGTGGCGCCAACAGCGTAGGTTCAATTCCCATGCCAGCTGAGGTTATTCATTCTCAACCTTGCCTGAGGTGTGGTGATCCTCTGGGTAAATCACCACCAGTCAATTCTCCCTGTCAAAGGGGAGAATGGCCTATGGTCATCTGGGACTGCAGCGACTTTATTTATGGAACCTAGTTCTGAGCGGCACAGTGGTTAGCACAGCTGCCTCACAGCACCAGGGATCCCGGTTCAATTCCCAGCTTGGGTGACTGTGCAGAGTCTGCACATTCTCCCTGTGTCTGTGTGGGTTTCCTCCGGGTGTTCCAGTTTCCTCCCACAGTCCGAAAGACGTGCTGGTTAGGGTGTATTGGCCATGCTAAATTCTCCCTCAGTGTTACCCGAACAGGTGCCGGAGTCTGGCGACCAGGGGATTTTCACGGTAACTTCATTGCAGTGTTAATGTAAGCCTAAATTGGCATTTATTGCACAGATTCTAGAGTATAAAAGTAGAGAAGTGTTGTTACAATTATAGAAAGCAATGGTGAGACCACACATGGAATATTGTGTTCAGTTTTGGTCACCTTCTTTGAGGAAGGATGTGGTGGCACTGGAGGTGGTTCAGAAGAGGTTCACTGGATTGATTCCAGGTTTGAAGGGGTGGTCGTATAGGGAGCGGTTGAGTATCTTGGGCTTGTACTCACTGGAGTGCAGAAGAATGAGGCGGGTCTGATTGAGGTATATAAAATACTCAACGGGATTGATAAAGTAAATGTAAACTGAATGTTCCCCCTTCTAGAACAGTCTAGGACAAAGGGTCATAGTTGCAGAGTAAGAGAGAGGGAGATTCAAGACAGAGATAAGGAGAAGCTGCATCTCACAGAGCGTTGTGGATCTAAGGAACTCACTGCCCCAGAGCGCAGTGGATCCAGAATCAATCAATGGATTCAAGAAAGAGATAGATAAATATTTGATCAAAAGCGGGATAACGGGCAATGGGGAGAAGGCCACACAGTCATAGGTGTATAACATCCCAATACATGCAGCAGTAATAAATGAAATCAAACCTTGCCAAATTAATGCTAATATCAGCACAATTACTTTCCTGCCACAGAATAGAACTTGCTGGAGATCCAAGTAATTTCCTTTTTATTCTCCCTAAAATGTCTTGTTACCAGATATTATATCTTATCACTGTCCTACCCCCACGATGAATTTCTGGTATTTGCTTAAAATATGAGTCATTTTATTTCTTTCTCTCCATGATCCTGGAACTTTATCAGCGATGAAGGGTCATCCAGACTCGAAACGTTGTCTCTCTTCTCTCTCCACAGATGCTGTCAGACCTGCTGAGATTTTCCAGCATTTTCTGTTCTTGTTTCAGATTGCAGCGTCCACAGTATTTTGCCTTCATCTTAGTCCCTTTGGTACTTGTTTGGCCGTTTTGCATAGGTTAGCAAGGTACTGATGGTCTTACTGTTACTAAATAGTTACTTGCCTAATCGCCGAAGGGCAGCACGGTGGCACAGTGGTTAGCACTGCTGCCTCACAGCTCCAGGGACCTGGGTTCGATTCCCGGCTTGGGTCACTGTCTGTGCGGAGTTTGCACATTCTCCCCATGTCTGTGTGGGTTTCCTCCGGGTGTTTTGGTTTCTTCCCACAGTCCAAAGATGGGCGGATTAGGTTGATTGGCCAGGGTAAATTGCTCCTTAGTGTCCCGGGATGTGTAGGTTAGGGGGATTAGCGGGGTAAGTGTATTTGGTTGTGGGGATAGGGCTTGGGGTGGGATTGTTGGTGCAGCTTCGATGGGCCAAGTGGCTTCCTTCTGCACTGTAGGGATTCTATGGTTGTTTCTATGGTAATCATTTTATTCACTTGCTTCTAGAAACATGGATATGGAAATGATGGCAGTTTATCCAGTCTCTGAATCAGCACTGTCCATCATCAAAGGTGGGGCAATGAGAACACGAGAAATCTATTACCCCTGGTGGACAGCTCTCGTTGTGGGCATCCGGGACTGGTTTCCTGAAGCGAGGGACAAGATAATTCGCAGTTCCTTCCAGGAGAGTAGCAAAGATGAAAGAGAGTAACCTGCGGCCCTTGTCTGTTCCTGGGGAGATGCAAGAGCTACGACAACAGAAGTCACAACAGAAAGAGGCCATTTCGCCCAGTCTGTCCATGTTGGTATTTATGATGTGGAGATGCCGGCGTTGGATCTCCCACTCACCTGACGAAGGAGCAGCGCTCCAAAAGCTAGTGGCGTTTGCTACCAAATAAACCTGTTGGACTTTAACCTGGTGTTGTTAGACTCCTTATCATGGTGGTATTTACCATTTGAGAATATAGTTCCAATCATCTTTCCAAATGCTTGAATGAGTTTTCCTTTTGTCTGAATCACACGGGTACAAGATTTTGTTTGAAGTGCAGTATTGTTGTTAGGACGGGCAGCACAGTGACACAGTGATTAGCACTGCTGCCTCGCCAGGGACCTGGGTTCGATTCCCAGTTTGGGTCACTGTCTGTGTGGAGTTTGCACGTTCTCCCTGTGTCTACGTGGGGGTTTCCTCCAGGCACTCCGGTTTCCTCCCACACTCCAAAAGATGTGCTGGTTAGGTGCATTGGACATGCTTAATTGCCCCTTAGTGTCCTGGGATGCCTAGGTTGGAGGGATTAGCTGGGTAAATATGTGGGGTTATGGGGATAGGGTCTGGGTGGGATTGTTGTCGGTGCAGGCTCGATGGGACGGAATGGCCTCCTTCTGCACTGTAGGTTTTCCATGATTCTATGACCGGGAACATCCCATCAGAGACTGAAGCAGGATTCCAAATTAGTCCTTGAAGGAGAAAATGGGGAAACATCTAAAAATGAAGCACGCTTTGAGAGAGTGTGGAGACAGATCTGAGCGACGTGGAACTGTGTGAGTCAATCATTCTCGAGCGATGCATGAGCATGGGGTCGGATTCCCATGTTGAAATATTTCAGAAAATTAGCTTTACGTCCGATCTCTTTATGGCTTACTGTTCACCACATCTGTCAGCCTGGGGTGGGGATGGGGCGATTCACAAGTTACCTTGCTTTGCATGCCGCTGACAGACTCCTGCAATGTCTCACTGAGCTCAGAGCGTGCTTGCTGTGTGACTGTTACAACATGAAACATGCAGCAACAGACGACTAAAGGACTCCTGAATGTCACCCGGTTAAAGTAAGAGCTGTAACGATGGATTAATGCTGGGGTCGCAAGGCAAGTGGTGCTAAAGTTGGTCATTTTTATTCATACGGACCTTTCTACAAGATTAAAAGTGTGATCTCACCAACAGACATCAGCGACTTTGTGGTTTATCAGCTCATATTAGTCCTGGTCATTATCCAATTTGATTTTCACAGGCTTTTGATTCCTTATTGAAGGAAAGATATACTGGTATTGGAGACAGTCCAGGGAAGGTTCACCGGCAGCCTGAGAAACATCCATAGAATCCTACAGCGCATCGTGTCTGCACTGACCATAATCCCACCCCAGGCCCTATCCCCATGCATTTACCCTAGCTGGTTCCCCCTGACACTAAGGGGCAATTTAGCATGGCCAATCCATCTAAATGTGGAGATGCCGGCGTTGGACTGGGGTAAACACAGTAAGAAGTTTAACAACACCAGGTTAAAGTCCAACAGGTTTATTTGGTAGCAAAAGCCACACAAGCTTTCGAGGCTCTGAGCCCCTTCTTCAGGTGAGTGGGAATTCCCACTCACCTGAAGAAGGGGCTCAGAGCCTCGAAAGCTTGTGTGGCTTTTGCTACCAAATAAACCTGTTGGACTTTAACCTGGTGTTGTTAAACTTCTTACAATCCATCTAACCCACACATCATTTGGGCTGTGGGAGGAAACTGGAGCAAACCCACACAGACACAGGGAAAATATGCAAGCTTCACACAGACTGGGAATCAAGCTGGGAATCGAACCCGGGTCCCTGGCGCTGTGAGGCAGCAGTGCTAAACACTGTGCCACCGGGAATCGAACCCGGGTCCCTGGCGCTGTGAGGCAGCAGTGCTAAACACTGTGCCACCGGGAATCGAACCCGGGTCCCTGGCGCTGTGAGGCAGCAGTGCTAAACACTGTGCCACCGGGAATCGAACCCGGGTCCCTGGCGCTGTGAGGCAGCGATGCTAAACACTGTGCCACCCTCCATTAACCACTACTCTCTATTTCCTGTCACTCAACCAATTCCATATCCATGTTGCTACTTTCCCTACTGTTCCATGAGCTACAGCCTTGTTCACAAGTCCGTGGTATCACATGCCTTATGGAAGCCCCTATACACCACATCAACAGCATTGCCCTGGTCAACCCTCTCTGTTACCTCTTCAAAAAACTCCAGCAAGTTAATTAAAGACAATTTTCCTTCAAGAACCAGGTGCTGGCTTTCCTGAATGAGCCCGCACTTGTTCATGTGACCATTAACTTTGTTCCAAATGGCTATTTCTAGATGTTTCCCCACCACTAAAGTAAATTTTATTCATTAGCCACAAGTAGGCTTGCATTAACACTGCAATGAAGTTACTGTGAAAATCCCCTAGTCTCCACACTCCGGTGCCTGTTCGGGTACACTGAGGGAGAATTTAGCACGGCCAATGCACCCAACCAGCACCTCTTTCAGACTGTGGGAGGAAACCGGAGCAACCAGAGGAAATCCACGCAGACACGGGGAGAATGTGCAAACTCTGCACAGAAAGTGACCCAAGCCGGGAATCAAACCACTGACGTTAAACTGACTGGCCTGTATTTGTAGGGCTTATTATTACACCTTTTTTTTTAAAACATGTGTAGCATTTGCAGTTTTCCAGTCCTCTGGCACCACCCCTGAGACTAAAGAAAATTGAAAAGTTATGTCCAGTGACTCCATAATTTCCACTCTCACTTCCCTCAGTATCCCATCTCATCCAGTCCTGATGCTTTATCAGCTGTACGTACAGGCAGCCAATCCAATACCTCCTTCTTATCCATTTTAATTGCTTCTAGTGTGTGAATGACCTCATCTTTCCCCGTGACCTGGATAGCATCTTCTTCACTGATAAAAATAGATGCAAAGTATTCAGACCCCAGCTATTCCCCTGACACATGCGCATGGTCCCTAATCAGTTCTAATTCTTCTTTTAGCCTCCTTTTACTATTTACACACCCGTGGAAGACTTTATAATTCCCCTTTCTGTTAGCTGCCAGGCTCTTTTCATACTCTCGCTTTGCTTCTCTTATTTTGATTTTTTCACTTTCCCCCTTTAATATGCAGCCTGATTCTCCGGTGTATTATCTAATGGGGCGTCACGGCGGCACAGTGGTTAGCACTGCTGCCTCACAGCGCCAGGGACCTGGGTTCGATTCCCGGCTTGGGCCATTATCTGTGTGGAGTTTGCACATTCTCACTGTGTCTGCGTGGGTTTCCTCCAGGTTCTCCGGTTTCCTCCCACATTCGGAAAGATGTGCAGGTTAGGTGCATTGACCCGAATAAGCACTGGAATGTGGCGACTAGGGGAATTTCACAGTAACTTCATTGCAGTGTTAATGTAAGCCCTACTTGTGACTAATAAATAAACTTTACTTTACTCAATATTTGCCATAAACATATCTTTCCTTCTTCATCCTAATCTCTATCGTTTTGTCATACTGGGAGCTCTGATTGCTCCGCCCCTCCCTTTTTAAGGAAATATCTTTGTGCGAAAATGATCTTTCCTTTGAGGCAGCTTTTTGTCCAGTTCATCATTCTCACTCTAGAATATTTTTTGTCCTTTTCCAACCTAAACCATGTGATACAATGATCACTATTCCCTAAATGTTCTCCCGCTGATACTTGATCCACCTCATTCCCAAGAATCAGGGCCATACGCTTTTCATAGAAACCCTACAGTGCAGAAGGAGGCCATTCAGCCCATCGAGTCCTCACCGACAACAATTTCACCCAAGCCCTATCCCTATAATCCCACATATTTATCCCACTAATCTCTCTAACCTATGCCTCCCGTGACACTAAGGGGCAATTTAGCATGGCCAATGCATCTAACCCGCAAATCTTTGGAGTGTGGGGGGGGAACCCAGGCAGACACGGGGAGAAGGTGCAAACTCCACACAGACAAAGACCCGAGTCGGGAATCAAACCCGTTGGACTGGAAACATGATGCTGCAGAAAATGTTTGTGAATACACTCTAGGAGTGATGTGCTGGTGTTATTGGCAAGAGTTTAAACTAACTTGGAATTCTTGTCCCCCTTCTGCCCTTTACATGATTACCAACCCAGCCTATATTCAGATAATTAAAATCCCCCCATTGTAACTACTCGATAATTGTTGCTCCTCTCTGTAAATTCTTTGCAAATTTGTTCCTCAATATCCTTTCCACTGATTGGTGGCCTATAGACTACACCAAGCAACATAACAGGAGGTCTTGTGGCATAGTGGGTTGGCATTCCTGCCTCTGAGCCGGAAGCTCCGGGTTTGAGTCCCACCCCAGGACTTGATGGCCAAGGAAGGTGCGTTCATAATTCGGTCAAACAGGTTGGGTGTCAACTGCAAATCCTTCCAAACACGCCAATTGCTGGCAGTAAGAGTGGGAGATACGCCTGGTCAGCCATGCTTGATGTGGAGCGGCACTCCTCAAGCTATGAACTCCTCTTCCACAGATTAGCAATCTGCTCTAGGGATTACTACCTATGGGAACAGGCAAAAGTCTGACTTAGTGCGGGAAGAGAATTGGGGAAGCATCGTAAGTGCACATTTTTTACTCCTTAGCTCCAGCCTAACGGATTCTGTCCTTGACCCCTCTGGGACATCTCTCTCCATCATTGCAATGCTCTCCTTTATCAATACCACCACCCCTCATCCTGAATGAGCTGAAAGAGCTTTCCCCTTCCCCACCTTTTCCCTACCCTTGAACCCTTTTCAGAGTAATGTGTACAGAGCTATCCACTGCCTGAGCTTGGAGGGGCAGCATGGTGGCACAGTGGTTAACACTGCTGTCTCACAGCAGCAGGGACCTGGGTTCGATTCCCGGCCTTGGGTCATTGTCTGTGCGGAGTTTGCACGTTCTCCCCATGTCTGCAAGGGTTTCCTCCGGGTGCTCTGGTTTCCTCTCACCCAAAAGACAGGTCCAAAAGACAGGCTAGTTAGAACATAGAACATAGAACATTACAGCGCAGTACAGGCCCTTCGGCCCTCGATGTTGCGCCGACCAGTGAAACCAATCTAAAGCCCATCTAACCTACACTATTCCAATATCATCCATATGTTCATCCAATGACCATTTAAATGCCCTTAATGTTGACGAGTCCACTGCTGCTGCAGGCAGGGCATTCCACGCCCTTACTACTCTCTGAGTAAAGAACCTACCTCTGACATCTGTCCTATATCTATCACCCCTCAATTTAAAGCTATGTCCCCTCGTGCTAGCTATCACCATCCGAGGAAAAAGGCTCTCATTATCCACCCTATCTAATCCACTGATCATCTTGTATGCCTCTATTAAGTCACCTCTTAACCTTCTTCTCTCTAACGAAAACAACCTCAAGTCCCTCAGCCTTTCCTCATAAGACCTTCCCACCATACCAGGCAACATCTTAGTAAATCTCCTCTGCACCCTTTCCAATGCATCCACATCCTTCCT
Organism: Mustelus asterias; assembly: GCF_964213995.1. Lineage (NCBI taxonomy): Eukaryota > Metazoa > Chordata > Chondrichthyes > Carcharhiniformes > Triakidae > Mustelus > Mustelus asterias. Next base: position 31,416 of record NW_027591604.1, on the reverse strand, counting down.
ATAATGTGGTGTCCAGAACTGTACGCAATACTCCAAGTGCGGCCGCACCAGAGTTTTGTACAGCTGCAACATGACCTCCTGGCTCCGAAATTCAATCCCTCTACCAATAAAAGCTAACACTCCGTACGCCTTCTTAACAACCCTATCAACCTGGGTGCCAAATTTCAGGGATCTATGCACATGGACACCGAGATCTCTCTGTTCATCCACACTACCTAGTATCCTACCATTAGCCCGGTGCTCTGTAATCCTGTTACTCCTTCCAAAGTGAATCACCTCACACTTTTCCGCATTGAACTCCATTTGCCACCTCTCAGCCCAGCTCTGCAGCTTATCTATGTCCCTCTGTAACCTGAAACAACCTTCCGCACTGTCCACAACTCCACCGACTTTAGTGTCATCCGCAAATTTACTAATCCATCCTTCTACGCCCTCATCCAGGTCATTAATAAAAATGACAAACAGCAGTGGCCCCTAAACAGATCCTTGCGGTACACCACTAGTAACTGAACTCCAGGATGAACATTTCCCATCAACCACCACCCTCTGTCTTCTTACAGCTAGCCAATTCCTGATCCAAACCGCTAAATCACCCTCAATCCCATGCCTCCGTATCTTCTGCAATAGCTTACCGTGGGGAACCTTATCAAACGCTAGGTGCATTGGCCATGTTAAATTCTCCCTCAGTCTAACCGAAGAGGCGCAGGAGTGTGGCGACTAAGGGATTTTCACAATAACTTCATTGCAGTGTTAATATAAGCCTACTTGTGACACTAATAAATAAACTTTGAAATAAATTTTCTTCCTCTCTTTTTCCTGAACACCTTATATTTGGGAATATTTAATATGTTGTCCTGCCCTTCCTTGAGCCAGGTCTCTGTTACAGCCACAACATCATATTTCTACTTATTAATCAGCATCTGTAACTCAACAATCTTATTTACCACACTCATTCATTCACATACATACACACTAACCCTGATTTAGACTGTATTACTTTCTCCTGTCCTCTGAACAAATTAAATAATTATTCTATTCTGGTGCTATCTATCTCTCCCAGTATTCTGCGTTCATCGGTATTCCTCTCTGATTTGGTTTTACCCTTTGGTTCTTACACTCCTGACAAGTTAGTTTAAACCCTTTCCAACAGCACTAGCAAATCACTTTGCAAGGAACCCAGTATTGGATCTATTCAGGTGCAACCTGTCCAGCTGTCCCATCACCTCAAGAGCTTGTTCCATTCATGGGACACGGGCACTGCTGGCTGGCCAGCATTTATTGCCCATTGCCTGAGGACAGTTGAAAGTCAACCACATCGCTGTGTCTCTGCAGTCACATGTAGGCCAGACCAGGCAGTCAGCGTGGGAGCACAGTGGTTAGCACTGCTGCTTCACAGTGCCATGGACCTGGGTTCGATTCCCGGCTTGGGTCACTAGCTGTGTGGAGTTTGCATGTTCTCCCCATGTCTGTGTGGGTTTCCTCCGGGTGCTCCGGTTTCCTCCCACATTCTGAAAGATGTGCTGGTTAGATGCATTGACCTGGACTGTGGTGACCAGAGGAGTTTCACAGTAACTTCATTGCAGTGTTAATGTAAGCTTTACCCTGTGACTAATAAATAAACTTTAGGTAAGGATGGGAGCTTTCCTTCCCTAAAGGACATTAGTGAACCAGATGGGTTTTTCCGACAATCGACAATGGTCATCAGTAGATTCTTAATTCCAGATTTTTAAAAAAAATTGAATTCAAATTCCACCATCTGCCGTGGCAGGATTCGAACCCAGGTCCCCAGAACATTAGCTGAGTTTCTGGATTAATGGTCCAGCGATAATACCACTAGGCCATCACCTCCCCTAATGGTCCCAATGTCTCAAGAATTTAGTACCCTCCCTGCGGAACCATCTTTCCCATCCCTCATCCATCTGCTTTATCCTCCTATATTTATATTCACTTGTGAGTGGCACTGGGAGCAAACCAGAGAATACTGCTTCTGGGGGAGAGGGAGAGAGAAAGGGGAGAGTTGAGGGTTGGAAATTAAATGTGCCTTTGCACTGAGCTAACGACAGGGATATAAAATCAATGGCCATTATGGTATGGAACCTTTGTTTGGAGAGGGTTGTAGTTTATGAGGATGGCGGCTGCTGCAATGAGTCAATTGATCCACACGAGGGAGCAATGATCAAGGCAGAAAATCCATGAGGCAAATTTTAACCCATGAAGTTATGAATCATAAAATGATACTGGTACTACTGCCCCGCAGCGCCAGGGAGCCGGGTTCGATTCCCGGCTTGGGTCATTGTCTGTATGGAGTCTGCACGTTCTCCCTGTGTCTGCGTGGGGTTCCTCCGGGTGCTCCGGTTTCCTCCCACAGCCTGAAAGACGTGCTGGTTAGAACAAAGAACAAAGAACAGTACAGCACAGGAAACAGGCCCTTTGGCCCTCCAAGCCTGTGCCACTCCTTGGTCCAACTAGACCAATCGTTTGTATCCCTCCATTCCCAGGCTGCTCATGTGACTATCCAGGTAAGTCTTAAACGATGTCAGCGTGCCTGCCTCCACCACCCTACTTGGCAGCGCATTCCAGGCCCCCACCACCCTCTGTGTATAAAACATCCCTCTAATATCTGAGTTATACTTCGCCCCTCTCAGCTTGAGCCCGTGACCTCTCGTGATCGTCACCTCCGACCTGGGAAAAAGCTTCCCACTGTTCACCCTATCTATACCCTTCATAATCTTGTACACCTCTATTAGATCTCCCCTCATTCTCCGTCTTTCCAGGGAGAACAACCCCAGTCTACCCAATCTCTCCTCATAGCTAAGACCCTCCATACCAGGCAACATCCTGGTAAACCTTCTCTGCACTCTCTCTAACGCCTCCACATCCTTCTGGTAGACGACATCCACGGCCCTTCCTTCATCAACCGTTTTTGTCACTTCCTCAAAAAACTCCACCAAATTGGTAAGGCACGACCTCCCTCTTACAAAACCCTCCGACAGTGTGGCACTCCCTCAGCACTGACCCTCTGACAGTGCGGCACTCCCTCAATACTGACCCTCTGACAGTGCGGCACTCCCTCAGTGCTGACCCTCTGACAGTGCAGCACTCCCTCAGTACTGACCTTCTGACAGTGTGGCACTCCCTCAGTACTGACCCTCTGACAGTGTGGTACTCCCTCAGTACTGACCCTCTGACAGTGCCGCACTCCCTCAGCACTGACCCTCTGACAGTGCGGCACTTCCTCAGCACTGACCCTCCGACAGTGCGGCACTCCCTCAGCACTGACTCTCTGACAGTGCGGCACTCCCTCAGTACTGACCCTCTGACAGTGCGGCACTCCCTCAGCACTGACTCTCTGACAGTGCGGCACTCCCTCAGTACTGACCCTCTGACAGTGCGGCACTCCCTCAGTACTGACCCTCTGACAGTGCGGCACTCCCTCAGTACTGACCCTCTGACAGTGCGGCACTCCCTCAGCACTGCAATTAAAGGTCAGTCTCGGTTATGTGGTCGTGTCTGAAGAGTGGGCCTTGAAGCCAGAGGAGGGAACGCTTCTGGCTGATGGGGGGCTGAAACCTGGTAAGTTAATGTGGAGCCCAAGAAGGAGGCATTAGGAGTGGTGACCAAAACCTTGGCGTGGGCTTGAAGGAGGATGGTGGCAAAGGTTGGCGCCTTCAGGATATGAGCAGGGTTAATTGGAAGCAGGGAATCAGAACAAGGAACATCTGCTTATGTTTTCAGAGTGTCAACAAATCATGGGAACTTGTCCCTGAACTGATCAACAGAGTTTCTTTGTTGCAAATAATAATTGTTGAGTTTTCTCATTCCATGTGCACAGCAGATGTGGAAACAAGTTTTGTTTTTCTCTGTGTTCATGCAGTTGCACATGTTTGCCAACAAGGGGCGATGCTGTTCCATATTAAATACAAATCATTGGCCCATCTGTGTGGAAATAATCGCACAAAGACGCCCTGTGGAAGTGCTGCACTCCGATTCACAAAATCACAAACGCTCCCCTTGTCAGAGGTTAAAAAGGAAATTTTCTGCCTAAATGTAATCAAAAGGAGCAATGCTTGTGACGCAGGCTGCAAAGGTGCTGTGGGGCATCCTTGTCCCCGATGTCCTGGCCTGCGTATTTCCAGCAAGCTATGCCTGAAGCAAATGTAGGGCTCACTGGTGTTTGTGGGATCTTACTGTGTAGACCGACTGGTCAAGTGAGAATGTGATGACATGGCTGCAAAAGAGGTCATGTGGTGGGATGCGGGGGTTCCCCCCGGGAGCGTGGGAGTTATTCACGGGAGTGTGGGAGTTATTCAAAGAACATAGAACAAAGAACAAAGAAAATTACAGCACAGGAACAGGCCCTTCGGCCCTCCAAGCCTGCACCGACCATGCTGCCCGACTGAACTAAAACCCCCTACCCTTCCGGGGACCATATCCCTCTATTCCCATCCTATTCATGTATTTGTCAAGACGCCCCTTAAAAGCCACTACCGTATCAGCTTCCACTACCTCCCCCGGCAACGAGTTCCAGGCACCCACTACTCTGTGTAAAAAATCTGCCTCGTACATCTCTTTTAAACCTTGCCCCTCGCACCTTAAACCTGTGCCCCCTAGTAATTGACTCTTCCACCCTGGGAAAAAGCTTCTGACTATCCTCTCTGTCTATGCCCCTCATAATCTTGTAGACTTCTATCCGGTCTCCCCATAACCTCTGCCGCTCCAGTGAAAACAAACCAAGTTTCTCCAACCTCTCCTCATAGCTAATGCCCTCCATACCAGGCAACATCCTGGTAAATCTTTTCTGTACCCTCTCCAAAACCTCCACATCCTTCTGGTAGTGTGGCGACCAGAATTGAACACTATATTCCAAGTGCGGCCTAACTAAGGTTCTATAAAGCTGCAACATGACTTGCCAATTTTTAAACTCAATACCCCGGCCGATGAAGGCAAGCATGCCGTATGCCCTCTTAACTACCTTCTCCACCTGCATTGCCACTTTCAGTGACCTGTGTACCTGTACACCCAGATCCCTTTGCCTATCAATAGAACATAGAACAGTACAGCACAGAACAGGCCCTTCGGCCCACGATGTTGTGCCGAGCTTTATCTGAATCCAATACTCTTAAGGATTCTGCCATTTACTGTATATTTCCTATCTGTATTAGACCTTCCAAAATGCATTACCTCACATTTGTCCGGATTAAACTCCATCTGCCATCTCTCCGCCCAAGTCTCCAACTGATCTCTCTCCTGCTGTATCCTCTGATGGTCCTCATCGCTATCCGCAAATCCACCAACCTTTGTGTCGTCCGCAAACTTACTAATCAATCCAGTTACATTTTCCTCCAAATCATTTATATATATTACAAACAGCAAAGGTCCCAGCACTGATCCCTGAGGAAGGCCACTTGTCACAGCCCTCCATTCAGAAATGCACCCTTCCACTGCTACCCTATTCCCGGGAATCTGGGGGTTATTCCCGGGAGCGTGGGAGTTATCCCGGGAATGTGGGAGTTATTCCTGCAAGTGTGGGAGTTATCCCCGGAAGTGTGGGAGTTATTCCTGGGAGCGTGGGAGTTATTCCCGGGAGCATGGGAGTTATTCCCGGGAGTGTGGGAGTTATTCCCAAGAGTGCAGGAGTTATTCCCGGGAGTGTGGGAGTTATTCCCGAGAGTGTGGGAGTTATTCCTGGGAGCGTGGGAGTTAATCCCGGGAGCATGGGAGTTATTCCCGGGAGTGTGGGAGTTATTCCCGAGAGTGCGGGAGTTATTCCCGGGAGTGTGGGAGTTATCCCCGGGAGCATGGGAGTTATCACCGGGAGCGTGGGAGTTATTTCCAGGAGTGTGGGAGTTATTCCTGGGAAAGTGGGAGTTATCCCGGGAGTTATCCCTGAGAGGTATCCCTGGGAGTGTGGGAGTTATTCTTGGGAAAGTGGGTGTTATACCGGGAGTGTGGGAGTTATTCCCTGGAACATGGGAGTTATTCCCGGGAGTGTGGGAGTTATCCCACGAGCGTTGGAGTTATTCCTGGGAAAGGGGGAGTTATCCCCAGGAATGTGGGAGTTATCCCTGGGAAAGTGGGAGTTATCCCCAGGAGTGTGGGTGGTACTCTCGGGAGTGTGGGAGTTATCCCTGGGAGTGTGGGAGTTATCCCAGGAACGCCGGAGTTATCCCGGGAGTGTCGGAGTTATCCCAGGGAGCATGGGAGTTATTCCCGGGAGAGTGGAAGTTATCCACCGGAGTTATCCCCAGGAGTGATCCCCGGGAGTGTGGGAGGTATCCCAGGAAGCGCAGTCGTTGTCCCCGGGAGTGTGGGAGTTATCCCCGGGAGTGTGGGAGTTATCCCAGGAAGCATGATAGTTATCCCCGGGAGTGTGGGAATTATCCCCGGGAATGTGGGAGGTATCCCTGGGCGTGTGGTAGTTATCCCCGGGTGTGTGGGAGGTATCCCTGGGCGTGTGGTAGTTATCCCCGGGTGTGTGGGAGTTATCCCCGGGAGTGTGGGAGTTATCCCCGGGTGTGTGGGAGTTATCCCCGGGTGTGTGGGAGTTAACCCCGGGTGTGTGGGAGTTAACCCCGTGAGCAGAGGCAGGGCACAAGTGTTGAAGTAGTTGCTAAGTTTGTGAATAAAGTATTCTTTGTTAAATGTCCTCTCTGTCAGCGATTCAGAAACCCAACACATTTACAGCAACTAACCTTCAAAAAGACTTTTCCACTGGTCGTCCCAACTCAGTGTTGAATTGGGAAAGCAGCATTGGAGAGAATGGCAGAAGCTTCCAGAACAGTAACAGGCCATTGAACGATTGGACTTTACATCCACAATCTGCCCCCCCCCCCACCCCCCCCCACCCCCACCCACCCCTCCGCCCTGCCCCCTGCCCTGCCCCCTGCCCCCCCCCGCCCCCCCCCGCCCCCCGCCCTGCCCCCTGCACTCCACATGAGGTAAAACCGGCCGTGATGATGTCATGTCAGCAATACAAATAAATTGCAGAGGACGCGAGGGCACAGGAATCTCAGCCGACTAATTAACCAGGCAAATTGGACTCGTTAGTGATTCAATCATGGGGAATATTTTTGTTGCCTGCTGCATTTTGAGGCTGCCAGGCACACAAAGGTTTGGGAGTGCTTCGTGGCAGCTATGACGAGGGGCTGCAAGGGCAGGAGAAAGGTTCTGCAACCAGGCCCATGGCTGAATTTAGCCGCAGATTCTGCCGGGGGAAGTTGGCAGCGTCTGCCTGTATTTTCTTCTTAGCTTTTCTGAACCTTCGATAAAAAATAAAAGAGAGATTCTGAGGGAGGGTTGCCTTTCTTTTTATTCATTCGTGGGACATGGGCGTCGCTGGCTGGGCCAGCATTTATTGCCCCATTCCTAGTTGCCTGAGGGCAGCTTGAGAGTCAACCACATTGCTGTGGCTCTGGAGTCACATGTAGGCCAGACCGGGTAAGGACGGCAGATTTCCTTCCCTAAAGGACATTAGTGAAGTAGATGGGTTTTTCTGACAATCGACAATGGTTTATCGGTAGATTCTTAATTCCAGATATTTTTAATTGAGTTTGAATTCCACCATCTGCCTTGGTGGGATTCAAGCCTGTGTCCCCAGAACATTAGCTGAGTTTCTGGATTAATAGTCCAGCGATAATACCACTAGGCCATCGCCTTTAAATGTATAGAAGCATCCTGTTGGCGGCAGTACCCCTCATGTTGCATTGCCTCTCAGTCTACTGTTCTGGTTGGGCGTGGAGCCCCCCCTTTTGTACAGCCCATTGGCCTCCCTACCACTGGATGGCCACCGATGGACAGAGGCAGGACCGAGCCCCCACCCTGTCCAACCCATCCATTCCATGTCCTCTCTCCAGGAGCCGTCTAATCGCCTCTCGATTTCCTGCTCGCTTGAACTTCACACACCCTTCAGTACCCACTCTGTCACCAACGAAACCTTCAAGGTTTTGGGTGCCCAGATCACCAACACCCTGTCCTGGTTCCCCCCTCATGCCGACACTATAGTTAAGAAAGCCCACCAACGCCTCTATTTTCTCAGAAGACTAAGGAAATTTGACATGTCAGCTCCGACTCTCATCAACTTCCACAAATGCACCATAGAAAGCATTCTTTCTAGTTGTATCACAGCTTGGTATGGCTCCTGCTCTGCCCAACACCTCAAGAAACTACGGAGGGTCATGAAGGTAGCCCAACCATCACTCAAACCAGCCTCCCATCCATTGACTCTGTCGACACTTCCTGCTGCCTCGGAAAAGCAGCCAGCATAATTAAGGACCTTACGCACCCCGGACATTCTCTCTTCCACCTTCTTCCGTCGGGAAAAAGCTACAGAAATCTGAGATCACAGACCAACCGACTCAGAAACAGCTTCTTCCCTGCTGCTGTCAGACTTTTGAATGGACCTACCTTGCATTAAGTTGATCTTTCTCTACACCCTAGCTGTAACTGTAACATTACATTCTGCACTCTCTCGTTTCCTTCTCTATGAACGGTATGCTTTGTCTGTATAGCGCGCAAGAAACAATACTTTTCACTGTATCCCAATACATGTGACAATAATAAATCAAAATCAAATCGAAGGTCAAATCAAAACCTTCACAACTGCAAGTAAACTGCAATGTTATAGTCGGAATTCTCCAACCTCAGCTACGGCTGGGATTTTCCAGTCCCGCTGCTGTGAATGGAGATTTAGCTGAGCGCCGACGGGGCGTATGAGACCAGAGGATTCTGGTCTATGGGCAGGATTCTCTGGCCATTCATGCCAGTGGGGTTCTCTGGTCACACTGGCAGTGCACCCCCGCCTCCAGGTTTCACGGCAGTGTGGGGATGACATAGGTGGGAAACCTCATTGAAAGTGGCGGGACTGGAGAATCCCGCCGCCAGTGAACGGCACGCCACCTCCTGCCAACGGGAAACTCGCGGCCGGGAGGTCAGAGAATTCCTCCCTACATCTTTGATATTAAAGGAGGATTGCATTCCTATAGCACCTTTAACAACTGGACGATGTTGCAAGGTGCTTTGCAACCAATCAAGTACTTTTTGAAGTGTAGTCACTGTTGTAGGAGCTCCTGGGGGCAGTGGGTAGCGTCCCTGCCTCCAGCCAGTAGCTCTGAGTTCAATTCCCAATGGCCATTGGGCGTGCATCCATTAGTTGGGCTAACAGTTTGATTATCAGCCTGTAAATCCTCCCGATATGTCTAATGGCAGGCGGTGAGAGTGAGAGAGGTTCCTGGTCAGACATGCTGCAAAAAGTAATGGCAAACCACTGCAATGCTTAGCCAATGGACCAAGCCAATGGAATTCATAGAATCATAGAAACCCTACAGTGCAGAAAGAGGCCATTTGGCCCATCGAGTCTGCACCAATCACAATCCCACCCAGGCCTTACCCCCATATCCCTACATATTTTACCCGTTAATCCCTCTAATCTACGCATCTCAGGACACGAAGGGGCAATTTAGCACGGCCAATCAACCTAACCTGCACATCTTTGGACTGTGGGAGGAAACCGGAGCACCCGGAGGAAACCCACACAGACACGGGGAGAATGTGCAAACTCCACATACACAGCGACCCAAGCCAGGAATCGAACCCAGGTCCCTGGAGCTGTGAAGCAGCAGCGCTAACCACTGTGCCACCGCGCCGCCCCTGGTCAATGCATGATACCAGGAGGAGGAGTCACTATTAGAATATGGCAAACGGCAGCCAATTTACACACAGCAAGCTCCCACTTCTCGTAATATGATAATGAACAGGTAATCTCTTTGTGAAATGTTGGTTTATAGAATCATAGAATTCCTACAGTGCAGAAGGAGGCCATTTGGCCCATTGCGCCCGCACCCACAACAATCCCACCCAGGCCCTGCTAGTCCCCCTGACACCAATGCACATCGCAAACCAGCCTCCCATCCATTGACTCTGTCTACAATTCCTGCTGCCTCGGAAAAGCAGCCAGCATAATCAAGGATCCCACGCACCCCGGACATTCTCTCTTCCACCTTCTTCCTTCTGGAAAAAGATATAAAAGTCTGAGATCACGTATCAACCGACTCAAGAACAGCTTATTCCCTGCTGCCATCAGACGTTTGAATGGACTAACCTCGCACTAAGTTGGTCTTTCTCTACACACTAGCTATGACTGTAACACTACATTCTCCACTCTCTCCTTTCCTTCTCTATGAACGGTATGCTTTGTCTGTATAGTGCGCAAGAAACAATACTTTTCACTGTATGTTAATACATGTGACAATAATAAATCAAATCAAAAACAAAGGGGCAACTGAGCATGGCTAACTCACCTAACCCGCACATCTTTGGACTGTGGGAGGAAACCGGAGCACCCGGAGGAAACCCACGCAGACACGATAAGAATGTGTAAACTCCATACACACAGTGAACTGAGGCCGGAATTGTACCCAGGTCCCTGGCACGGTGAGGCAGCAGTGCTAACTCCCTGTGCCACCGTGCCACCTAATGGTGTATTGGCCAGTGCACCAGAGAGAACTCATCTGTTTTTCAACAAAATAGTGCCATTGGGTCCTTTCTGCCACCAGGAGAAGGCTGACAGGACCCCAGTTTAATGTGGAGACCTGAGGGAAAACATGGGGCTAAACTGCGCTGCCCCCATTGTCAAATAGTTTTCTGATTCTAAGGGTATCGACTCAGGAGTGAGGAATTATTCACCTGAGGAAGGTTAACACTGTGCACCTGCTTGGATGTGTCAAATTAAACATATGAAAAGGAAACCCCTTTAATCACCTTCTCTAAGGCAACTAGGGATGGGCAATAAATGCTGGCCAGCCAGTGAGACCCATGTCCCACGAATGTATAAAAAAAAATTAACATCTCATCCAAAAGACAGCAACCCCAACACTCCCGGACTGGAGTCTGAGCCTCAATTACATTCCCAAGTCATAGAAACCCTACAGTGCATTCGGCCCATCGAGTCTGCACCAATCACAATCCTACCCAGGCCCTACCCCCATATCCCTACATATTTACCCACTAATCCCTCTAACCTACACATCTCAGGACACTAAGGGGCAATTTTAGCATGGCCAATCAACCTAATCTGCACATCTTTGGACTGTGGGAGGAAACCAGAGCACCCGGAGGAAACCCACACAGACACGGGGAGAATGTGCAAACTCCACACAGACAGTGACCCAAGCCGGGAATCGAACCCAGGTCCCTGGAGCTGTGAAGCAGCAGTGCTAACCACTGTGCTACCGTGCCGCCCTCTTAAGTGGCACTTGAAACCAAAACCTTCCAACTGAGAAACACCAAATGACCATCACCCCCCCTCCCCCCACCCCACCCGCCTGCCCGCACAGGGGGATCTTGCAGGGCAAAGAACAAAGAAAATTACAGCACTGGAACAGGCCTTTCGGTCCTCCAAGCCTGCACCGACCATGCTGCCCGTCTGAACTAAAACCCCCTACCCTTCCAGGGACCATATCCCTCTATTCCCATCCTACTCATATATTTGTCAAGACGCCCCTTAAAAGTCACTATCGTATCTATTTCCACCACCTCCCCCAGCACCGAGTTCCAGGCACTCACCACCCTCTGTGTAAAAATCTTGCCTCGTATATCTCCTTTAAACCTTGCCCCTCACACCTTAAACCTGTGCCCCCTAGTAATTGACTCTTCCACCCTGGGAAAAAGCTTCTGACTATCCACTCTGTCCACGCCTCTCATAATCTTGTAGACTTCTATCAGGTCGTCCCTCAGCCTCTGTCATTCCAATGAGAACAAACCAAGTTTCTCCAACCTCTCTTCATAGCTAATGCCCTCCATACCAGGCAACATCCTGGTAAATCTTTTCTGTACCCTCTCCAAAGCCTCCACATCCTCCTGGTAGTGTGGCGACCAGAATTGAACATTATATTCCAAGTTGCGGCCTAAGGTTCTATAAAGCTGCAGCATGACTTGCCAATTTTTAAACTCAACGCTCCAACACACAACAGCCACACTGTTCTTGGAGCAGTGAGTTTATTGTGAAAGTTATTTATGAGCGGCTGTAAATTGCGAAGCAAATTAGGTGGGTTGCATCAGATCTGTTTTGCAATCCCATTTTCCAAAGATCACTAAAGATATTCCAGAGGAAACAGATTTCCAGTGAGTGCATGAGGCAGAGTAATTTTCTTTGGGCTTAGTCCTACATAGAATATATCAGTCAGCACCTGCAACCTTGGGGGGAATTTTACCAGCACGCCCGCCCAATGTTCGTACGGTCCCACTCGAGGCCAATGGAGAACGCCGTCCTCCAAGCCTTGCCCGCCTCCCAAACCGGGGCGGGCGTGCCGGTAAAATTCTGGCCCTCCTTGACATTGGGCTTGTCAATGTTTCCACACCTACACGAGGCCATTTGACCCGGCCAGGTCTAGCTTCTTCCCTCAATTCCCTTTCCTTGCTTATGTATTTGAGAGCCGCAAGATAAGTAGGCTCTAGGTCGTCCGGTCAGAAGTCTCACAACACCAGAGACTTCTTACAGTCCAACGCTGGTATCTCCACATCTAGTTCACCTCGTCAGAAGACAGAGGAACCTTCCATTACCTACTGGCGGTTCTGCCGTGGCATTGCTCATGGCACTATATTGGGTTTGGAGCAAAAGGTAAAGCCGCCATAGTCCCAGATGACCATAGGCTGCTCTCTCCTTTCGGGGGGGAGAGCTAACTGGTGGTGATTTAACCTGAGGATCACCACACTTCAGGCAAGGGGCACTTACAGACAGACAGTCACCCAAGGCCGGAATTGAACTCGGCTCCCTGTGAGGCAGCGGTGCTAACCACTGCGCCACCGTGCCGTACAGTCCATCCATTGTCTATCAAAAACATGCGAACAGTGATTTGGAAGCAAGTTGGTGGCAATAATTGGGACCTAAGTAGTTACTAGGAGGTCTTGTGGCGCAGTGGGTAACATCCCTGCCTCTGAGCTAGAAACTCCAGGTTCGAGTCCCACCCCAGGACCTGACGGCCAGGGAAGAGGCACTCACAATGCGGCCAAAAAAAGGTTCATTATCAACCTTGCAAACCACATGCCAGTGACAGACGGGAAGACTGGGAGAGATTCCTGATCAGTCTTGTGATCGAAAGAGATGTGGAGCCATCCCCTTTCACTCGCCATAGCTCTAGGCTGCAACATACGTGTAAATATGCATATTGCCATGGTGACTTGGACTCCCGGAGTGAACTGTAACACATCGCCAAGTTGTTATTAGATCTAGCGGATGTGGATCTGCGACTAAGCGTTCAAGCATCCCACTCAACAACAGAGGTAGTTAATTTCCATTCCCCAAACACCTGGACTCACAAAACAAAAACGTGTAATAATGATTACTGTGCTGCGGAGAAAAGCTCTGGATTTTCCTCATTGTGACTGGTCTCCTTTGTCCTGCAGCTCCTTTGTTCCTGGGTTATGAAAAGCTGCCCGGACCAGGTGTAATTACTGCAGCTTTTCACCATCCTCACAGTGAACTAACTCAAGCCCCCAGTTACATCAATAAGATTCTGGTTTTGGTTGACTGAATAAAGGGACTCTGACAATTCCAAAACACTTCTGTCATTTTCATTGCTGAAGATCCAATTATCTTTGAAAGCCTCCGCACTACTCAAATCCTGCCGACTAATTTCGTTCCAATATAAATAGGTTTGATTTGATTTGATTTGATTTATTATTGTCACATGTATTAACATACAGTGAAAAGTATTGTTTCTTGCGCGCTATACCGACAAAGCATACCGTTCATAGAGAAGGAAAGGAAAGGGGGCAGAATGTAGTGTTACAGCCATAGCTAGGGTGCAGAGAAAGATCAACTTAATGCGAGGTAACTTAATATATGGTAGGTCCATTCCAAAGTCTGATGGCAGCAGGGAAGAAGTTGTTCTTGAGTCGGTTGGTACGTGACCTCAGACTTTTGTATCTTTTAGGATTTATAGTTAGGTTGATTGGCCATGATAAATTGCCCCTAAGTGTCAGGGGGTTTAGCAGGGTAAATATATGGGGTGAAGGGGATGGGGCCTGGGTGGGATTATAGTTGGTGCAGACTCGATGGGCCGAATGGTCTCCTTCTGCACTGCAGGGACGCTAGGATTCTATTTCTATGATTCTAAATCTACATCTCCTAATGATGCAGTTTAGTCTAAATCTTATCAGCTCTTCCACTCCTCAGGAAAGAGGGGTGGAGGAGGGGTGAGGTGGCGGGGATAGACTGATTTGCATTTACATAGCACCTGCCACAACCTCAAGATGTTCTGAAGCGTTTCACAGCCAATGAAATCCTTTTGAGGCATTGCCGCTGTTGTGATACAGGAAATGTAGCAGCCATTTTGCAAAGATTAAGCCCCTGATGTGTCTTCCTGTGTGCCGGTGGGTAGCACCCTGTGCCCAAGTCAGATCGTTTCAGAGACTTGGACACAAAGCCCGCGTCCTGAGAGTGCAGCACTGCCCGAGGTCCCTCCTTTCAGGTGAGTTGTTCAACTGATGCACAGTCTGTGCTCACAGGTGGATGTAAAAGGTCCCACGGTGCTATCTTGAAGAATATCAGCATGGTGGCACAGTGGTTAGCCCTGCTGCCTTACAGTGCCAGGGACCCGGGTTCAATTCTGGCTTTGGGTCACTGTCTGTGCGGAGTCTGCATGTTTTCCTCGTGTCTGCGTGGGTTTCCTCCAGGTGCTCCAGTTTCCTCCCACAGTCCGAAAGACGTGCTGGTTAGGTGCATTGGCCATGTTAAATTCTCCCTCAGTGTACTCAAACAGGTGCCTGAGTTTGGCGACTAGGGGATTTTCACAGTAACTTCATTGCAGTGTTAATGTCAGCCTACGTGGGACACTAATAAATAATTTTTTTTCCTCCCACAGTCCAAAGGTGTGCAATTAGGTGGATTGGCCATGCTGAATTGCCCCTTAGTGTCCCAAGATGCGTTGGTTAGGTGAATTAGCCATGGTAAATGTGTGGAGTTACGGGGATAGGGTCGGGGAGAGGGCCTGGGTAGGATACTCCGTTAGAGAGTCAGTGCAGACCTGATGGCCCGAATGGCCTCTTCTGCACTCTAGGGATTCTATGAATATAAGGGCAAAGGAGACATTCCTGGTGACCTCCTCCACATGGCCAATAAAAACAGAGGAACCTCAGTAGACAAACAGTCAGCTGTAGGCTGCTCAGGGCACCTTGCCAGTATCTGTGCCACTGACTAACAGAACTCAGGAAACATTCCGATAATTGTCTTTGCTTGGCTCTGTGTGCCCAGACCTGTACTTGGAGGCATGTCACGGTTCGGCACTCAACCTTCTACAACCAACATCATAGAAATCTGGCCATTATCACATTGCTGTTTGTGGGAGCTTGCTGTGCGCCAATTGGCTTCTACTTTACAATGATTACTGACTATTGAGTGCCTTGCAGCATTATGTGGTTGTGAAAGGTGCTACATAAATACAAACCCTTCTTTCTTTACATTGGCAACAGGAAATTCGATTGCTCACCCCGAGGTATGTTTTTCCATCACAGGACTTAGCTTCTCGAGTTTTTAGCTGGATCATTATTGACCCGATCTTTGCAGGGAACAGGCCCAAAAGCACCGGGGAGAAGAGATCCAGTTGCAACACTCTCTATCGCTCACATGTAGCTGTAGGTTCGCTACGACAGTGAAGCCCTTCGGTGACAGCTCAGTGTTTGTCTTCGCATCCAGGAATCATAGAATCCCTACAGGGCAGAAGGAGGCCATTCGGCCCATCAAGTCAGCACCGACCACAATCCCACGCAGGCCCTATCCCCATAACCCCACATATTTACCCTGCTGGTCCCCCTGACACTAGGGTCAATTTAGCATGGCCAATCAACCCAACCAGCACATCGTTCAGACTGTGGGAGGAAACCGGAGCACCCGGAGGAAACCCACGCAGACACGGGGAGAACGCGCAAACTCCACACAGACAGTGACCCAAACCGGGAATCGAATCCGGGTCCCTGGAACTCCCCTCCTTTCTGAACAATCCCATGCACTGGTTAAATAAAAATACTCCTGTTGATTAGTTTGCTGGTTAGGCCTTACTAATCGATGACCCACGGATTTCCCCTGGTCCAATATTTAATGTTTATTTATTAGTGTCACATGTAGGCTTACATTAACACTGCCATGAAGAATCCGGCACACACGTGCTGAGCTGTGTTCTTCATGTTCTATGTTGATAGACTCCTGATAATTGGAATTAAAAAAGATTTGCATTTAACCGGCACCTTTCATGACCAGCAATGGCCTCAAAACACTTTCCCGTCAATTAATTACTTTCGAAATGTTTTTAAGTTTAAAGTTTTTTTATTAGTGTCACAAATAGGCTTACATTAACACTGCAATGAAGTTACTGTGAAAACCCTCTTGTCGCCACACTCTGGCGTCTGTTCAGTAACACTGAGGGAAAATTTAGCACGGCCAATGCCCTAACCAGCACGTCTTTCGGACTTTGGGAGGAAACCCACGCAGACACGGGGAGAATGTGCAGACTCCGCACAGACAGTGACCCAAGCTGGGAATTGAAGCCGGGGGTCCCTGGCGCTGTGAGACAGCAGTGCTAACCACTGTGCCACCGTACTGCCCTAGGGATGACATGAATTACAAACACACACACACACACACAACAAAAAAACCTGCAGCAAGATTTGGAAGTTCTGGAGCAGTGATTTTTGTGAGGCAAAAGGGGAAAAGAGGGAATAATGTAAGATTCTGTCAGAGTAAGGTTTGACTGTGGGCACAGATCTCTGCATAGTAGGCGTTTAAATAATCTCCAATTACAATAACACTAATTCATTGTCAAATTATGAATATGTCTTGAGGGGGTGTTTTCATTTACTTGGAGCATTGTTTCCGTACTGGACCATGAGGTGATTCCAAATACAGGTCTGGGCACACAGAGCAAGGCTCATACAATTACTGGAGTGCTTCCTTGCTAATGATTCTGTTAGTCAGTGCCACAGATACGGGCAAGGTGCCGTGAGCTGCTTATTGCTGCCATGCTTGGTCGTTTATTGAGGTGGCTCTGTTTTTATTAGCCGTGTATAAGCACAGAGCAGCTGGATTTAGCTATTCGATTGCAGACTGTAATCAGTAATTTCTAGTAGATGCAGCACTTTGCAATCCTATAGAAATCAACACAAACCCGCAGTCATTGTGGGGGTGTTGGCACTTGGATTTATATTACATGAGATTTTATTTTAGATGTTCTTTTCTGGTGTTATCCCTGCAGCACACACACACACACATAGACAGACATATACACACACACACACACATAGACAGACATATACACACACACACACAAACACACACGTAGACAGACATATACACACACACACACATAGACAGACATATACACACACACACACACATAGACAGACATATACACACACACACACAAACACACACGTAGACAGACATATACACACACACACACACAAACACACACGTAGACAGACATATACACACACACATAGACAGACATATACACACACACACACATAGACAGACATATACACACACACACACATAGACAGACATATACACACACACACACACACACACACACACACATAGACAGACATATACACACACACACACATAGACAGACATATACACACACACACACACACATAGACAGACATACACACACACACACATAGACAGACATATACACACACACACATAGACAGACATATACACACACACACACATAGACAGACATATACACACACACACACATAGACAGACATACACACACACACACACATAGACAGACATATACACACACACACATAGACAGACATATACACACACACACACATAGACAGACATATACACACACACACACATAGACAGACATATACACACACACACATAGACAGACATATACACACACACACACATAAACAGACATATACACACACACATAGACAGACATATACACACACACACACATAGACAGACATATACACACACACACACATAGACAGACATATACACACACACACACAAACACACACGTAGACAGACATATACACACACACACACACAAACACACACGTAGACAGACATATACACACACACATAGACAGACATACACACACACACACATAGACAGACATACACACACACACATAGACAGACATATACACACACACACATAGACAGACATGTACACACACACACACACATAGACAGACATATACACACACACACATAGACAGACATATACACACACACACATAGAACATAGAACAGTACAGCACAGAACAGGCCCTTCGACCCATGATGTTGTGCCGAGCTTTATCTGAAACCAAGATCAAGCTATCCCACTCCCTATCATCCTGGTGTGCTCCATGTGCCTATCCAATAACCGCTTAAATGTTCCTAAAGTGTCTGACTCCACTATCACTGCAGGCAGTCCATTCCACACCCCAACCACTCTCTGCGTAAAGAACCTACCTCTGATATCCTTCCTGTATCTCCCACCATGAACCCTATAGTTATGCCCCCTTGTAATAGCTCCATCCACCCGAGGAAATAGTCTTTGAACGTTCACTCTATCTATCCCCTTCATCATTTTATAAACCTCTATTAAGTCTCCCCTCAGCCTCCTCCGCTCCAGAGAGAACAGCCCTAGCTCCCTCAACCTTTCCTCATAAGACCTACCCTCCAAACCAGGCAGCATCCTGGTAAATCTCCTCTGCACTCTTTCCAGCGCTTCCACATCCTTCTTATAGTGAGGTGACCAGAACTGCACACAATATTCCAACTGTGGTCTCACCAAGGTCCTGTACAGTTGCAGCATAACCCCACGGCTCTTAAACTCTAACCCCCTGTTAATAAAAGCTAACACACTATAGGCCTTCTTCACAGCTCTATCCACTTGAGTGGCAACCTTCAGAGATCTGTGGATATAGACCCCAAGATCTCTCTGTTCCTCCACAGTCTTCAGAACCCTACCTTTGACCCTGTAATCCACATTTAAATTAGTCCTACCATAATGAATCACCTCACATTTATCAGGGTTAAACTCCATTTGCCATTTTTCAGCCCAGCTTTGCATCCTATCTATGTCTCTTTGCAGCCGACAACAGCCCTCCACCTCATCCACTACTCCACCAATCTTGGTGTCATCAGCAAATTTACTGATCCACCCTTCAGCCCCCTCCTCTAAGTCATTAATAAAAATCACAAAGAGCAGAGGACCAAGCACTGATCCCTGTGGCACTCCGCTAGCAACCTGCCTCCAATCCGAAAATTTTCCATCCACCACCACCCTCTGTCTTCGATCAGACAGTAAGAAGTTTAACAACACCAGGTTAAAGTCCAACAGGTTTATTTGGTAGCAAAAGCCACACAAGCTTTCGAAGCTCTAAGCCCCTTCTTCAGGTGAGTGGGAATTCTGTTCACAAACATAGACAGACATATACACACACACACAAACACAAACATAGACAGACATATACACACACACAGAGACGTATACACACACACACACATAGACAGGTATATACACACACGTACACACATAGACAGGTATATACACACACACACAAACACAAACATAGACAGACATATACACACACACAGAGACATATACACACACATACATAGACAGATATATGCACACACACACATAGACAGACATACACAAACACAAACATAGACAGACATATACACACACACAGAGACATATACACACACACATACATAGACAGACATATACACACACACACAAACACAAACATAGACAGACATATACACACACACAGAGACATATACACACACATACATAGACAGATATATGCACACACACACATAGACAGACATACACAAACACAAACATAGACAGACATATACACACACACAGAGACATATACACACACACATACATAGACAGATATATACACACACATAGACAGACACATACACCATAGACAGACATATACACACACACAGAGACATACACACATAGACAGACATATACACACACACATATATACACACCATATACACACACGCACCCACATACATACACAATACACACACAGACATATATATTATATATATACATACACCATATGCACACGCATGCACACGCACATTCAGTTTGTGGGTGACAATTAGCAGCAGAATCTCTGGTTGATCATTCCTCTCTCTCTCCAATGCGGAGGTGCGGTGTTCAGTTCCCCGAACCCAGTTTATAAAGAGTCTGTTCCCCACCCCTGTCCTAAACTGGAATTCCTCTGCCCTTAAAATAAGTCAGCGCTCCCTCTGC
This sequence comes from Mustelus asterias, assembly GCF_964213995.1. Lineage (NCBI taxonomy): Eukaryota > Metazoa > Chordata > Chondrichthyes > Carcharhiniformes > Triakidae > Mustelus > Mustelus asterias. The sequence continues at coordinate 11,122 of NW_027591604.1, read as the reverse complement.
TGGCCTTTCATTATATTACACCTCACACTCAACATGAGGAGATTGGTGAGATTGGAGCAGGGCAGTCCCAGCTCACTCAGCACAGACCAGGAACAAGAACACAAGAGATAGGAGCGTGGGGCCTGTCAAACCTACTCCACCATTCATTCCCACCATGCCTGATGTTAGGCTTCAACTCCATGTTCCCCACCACTCCCCCTTATCCTTTAATCCCCCAAGAGACTAAAAATCCATCTCTCCCAACCTTAAATGTAGCATCGAATAATGAAACATCTACAATCCTCTTGGGTAGAGGATTCCAAAGATTCATAACCCTCTGCGTGAAGTAATTTCCCCTCATCTCAGTCCTAAATGATCGCACCTCCCCACTCCCCCTTCCCCCCATCCACCCCCCCCCACTCCCCCCCCCCCCCGGCCCCCCCAGCTTATCCTGACACCATGCCCCTGTATTTTAGGTTCCCCAGGACAGTAGAAACAATCTCTCAGCGTCCGCCCTGTCAAACCCTGTGGTGAACCATTGTTGGTTCCCACTAGGTAGTGCTGAGCCATGGTCTGGCCAGTACTATGAGTCTGTAGATATGTTACTGTTGGGGTTAGGGTTGGGCTGTTCTACCTGTTAATATAGCTGTTATGGTACACCCCAGTCGGCTCCGCCTCCTGGGAGAGGTATAAAGGTCACTGCTCTGCCTGGTGACCCTTTAGTCTGGGATCGTATACTGTATATGGTAGCTCTGTTATTGTTGGCAATAAAAGCCTTTATTTCCCGAGTACATTCTGCCTCTCGTGTGTTATATCGCACATCAATTTTATTGCCAACAATAAATTCTTTTTTTTGTAAAAAAAAACGACAAAGAAAACATGGAGCAAATGCTTAAACCCGAACGGCTTACGTTGGATCCACGTGCGGCAGGAGCATCGAACACTTTCGACCACTGGTTGAAGTATTTCCAAGATTACCTCGACGCCTCTACAGCGGTCAACAACGACGCCGACAGACTCCGGGTCCTCCACGCGAGGGTAAGCGACGCTGTATACCTAGTGATCCGTGCGGCCACCGACTACAAAGGGGCCCTCGAGCTTCTCAAGAAGCGATACAACAAACCGCCGAATGAGATGCATGCTCGATATCTTCTAGCCACTCGACGGCGGCAGCCCGGCGAAACGACGGAACAGTACGCGTGCGAGCTTCAGCAGCTAGCCAGAGCCTGCAACTGCAAGGCAGTGTCGGCAGCCCAGTACATGAACGACCTCGCTCGAGATGCGTTCGTGGCGGGAATCGGCTCGTCGTACATCCGCCTTCGGCTGTTGGAGAAAGGTAACCTCGATCTCACTAAATCCATAGAGTTAGCTGACGCTCTAGAAACGGCCTCCAAAAGCCTGGCGATGTACCCCGACGACCACGTGGAGACAGCGTGGCAGGGGCAGTCACAGGCCCCACTTCATTCAGCGGGACCGAAAAACTGCGCGATTGCGTTCCCAGCCTCGGACCTGACGACAGCAGCAGCTCCAGGCGGCCCGCAGTGTTACTTCTGTGGGGGGGTGAAACACCCTCGGCAGCGATGTCCAGCTAAAGTGGTGTTGTGCTCCGCCTGCGGCAAGAAGGGGCACTATTCCAAGGTATGCCGGTCCAAACTTTCATCCAAGACCAGCAGTGCAGCGTGTGACTCCCCGGAGCCGGCCTCCTTGTCTTCTGCATCTTCAAGGTCTTCCACCACGTGCGATTCCAGGACGTCGCCATTCCGAACGACGGAGTCGCAAGACACGTGCGACCTGCAGGGGCCGCAGGTTTTGGTGCCATCGTCCATGTGCGACCTATGGGGGCAGCCATGTTGGTCGGCACCGTCTGTGAATGACCAGCAGGGGTCCTCAACAACCATCTCAGCTGCCTGCAGTTGCGCCCATGAACCAACGGTGGCGTCGATCGTCCTGGACCAGGCCAAGCCTCACAGACTCGACAAGTCCATGATGGACATACAGGTAAACAAACGCCCGATTTATTGTCTGTCTGACAGCGGGAGAACGGAGAGCTTCATTCATCCAGACACCGTGAAGCGGTGTGGTCTCCAGATTCGGACTGTCAAGCAGACAATTTCGATGGCGTCAAGGTCCCGGTGTGTCACCGTGCTAGGGAGTTGCGTGGTCAATCTGACGGTGCAGGACACAGTCAACGAGAACTTCAAGCTCCTTGTGTTACCGCATCTTTGCGCGCCAAGACTCCTAGGACTAGATTTTATGGTCCACTTGAAGAGTGTAACCCGGCAGTACGGTGGGCCACTCCCTCCGCTTTCAGTGGGAGATCCGCAGCCTCTAAATTGCCCAACGCGCTCCACGTGTAGCCTCTCAACGCTTAGGATTACCACCAACACCCCATTCGCCCAGAGGACCGACAATACACGGCCTTTGAGGTGGATGGTCGCCTGTACCATTTTTTAAGGGTTCCTTTTGGTGTCACGAATGGGGTCTCGGTCTTCCAGCGTGCTATGGACCAAATGGTGGACCAGAACGGGCTGCGGGCTACCTTCCTGTACCTGGATAACATCACCATCTGCGGCCATGACCCACAGGACCACGATGCCAACCTTTTTAGATTCTTATGCACTGCATCTCGCCTGAATCTGACCTACAACAGGGAGAAGTGTGTATTTCACACGCACCGCCTAGCTATCCTCGGATACGTGGTGGAAAACGGGGTCCTTGGCCCTGATCCAGACCGTATGCGTCCTCTCCTCGAACTTCCCCTGCCCACTAGCGTCAAAGCACTGAGAAGATGCTTAGGCTTCTTCTCATACTACGCACAGTGTGTTCCCAATTACGCGGACAAAGCCTGTCCGCTCATCAAGTCTACCTCTTTTCCCCTAGCAACAGAGGCTCGCTTAGCCTTTGCAAGAATAAAAGCCGACATCGCGAAAGCCACGATGCACGCTATCGACGAGTCCATCCCCTTCCAGGTGGAGAGTGATGCATCTGATTTCGCCCTGGCCGCCACACTTAACCAGGCGGGCAGGCCCGTCGCCTTTTTCTCTCGCACCCTCCAAGGCCCTGAAATTCGACACTTGGCGGTGGAAAAGGAGGCCCAGGCCATTGTGGAGGCCGTTCGGCATTGGCGCCATTACTTGGCGGGCAAACGGTTCACTCTGCTCACGGACCAGCGGTCCATGGCGTTCATGTTCAACAACACGTTACGGGGTAAGATCAAGAATGATAAGATCTTGAGGTGGAGAATCGAACTCTCCACCTACAATTATGATATCATGTACCGTCCAAGGAAGCTCAACGAGCCCTCGGACGCCCTGTCGCGTGGAACATGCGCTAGTGTGCAGGAGAATCGATTGCAGGCTCTCCACAATGACCTCTGCCATCCGGGGGTCACTCGGCTCTACCACTTCATTAAAGCCCGGAATCTACCCTACTCGGTGGAGGATGTCAGGTCCATAACCAGAAGCTGCCGGGTATGCGTGGAATGCAAACCGCACTTTTACCGACCTGACAGGGCACAACTCGTTAAGGCCACTCGTCCCTTCGAAAGACTGAGTGTGGACTTTAAGGGCCCCCTTCCCTCGACAGATCTGAACGTGTACTTCCTCAATGTGGTTGATGAGTACTCACGATTCCCTTTTGTCATTCCCTGTTCTGATATGACCGCTGCCACGGTTATCAAGGCATTTCGTGATCTTTTCACCCTGTTCGGTTACCCCTGTTACATCCACAGCGATAGGGGCTCGTCGTTCATGAGCGATGACTTGAGGCAATACCTGCTCTCATATGGGATTGCCTCTAGTAGAACCACGAGCTACAATCGATGAACAAAGCATCGTAGCTGTGAGGGACAGCTCGGTGGATAGGATATTAGTATGTAGATAGGCTGGAAAATTGGGCGGGGATCCTGGATTCAGGATTCAATCCTGGACCGGGGAGCGGCGCGGGCTTGGAGGGCCGAAGGGCCTGTTCCTGTGCTGTATTGTTCTTTGTTCTTTGTTCTTTGTACAACCCAAGGGGTAACGGACAGGTCGAACGAGAGAATGCTACAGTCTGGAAGGCTGTCTTACTGGTGTTGAAGTCTAAAGGTCTTCCAGTCTCCCGTTGGCAAGAGGTACTCCCTGATGCGCTCCACTCCATACGCTCACTCCTGTGTACGGCAACCAACGCTACTCCTCATGAGAGAATGTTTTCATTCCCTAGGAAGTCTTCCTCTGGGACCTCATTACCGTCTTGGTTGACGTACTCAGGACCTGTCCTCCTGCGGCGACATGTTAGGACCCGCAAGTCCGGCCCTCTGGTTGAACAGGTCCATCTCCTCCACGCCAACCCTCAGTATGCCTACGTGGCATATCCTGACGGGCGAGAGGACACGGTCTCGATTCGAGATCTGGCGCCAGCAGGGGACTTGGAAACCCCTACTGTTAGGGACCCCCCGACCATTATTTCCCCTCCTGACACGGCGCGGGCAGTATCGGGACCATCACTTAACCCTCTTACTCCCGTGTACAGCTTGCCTGAGTCCAGGAGATGGTCGCCACTTCAAGGCGTGCCCGAGTTCAGCGGATTGTCACCACCTCGTGGTCTACCGGCCCGTGAGGCACTGGAGGAACAAAGAACAAAGAACAAAGAACAATACAGCACAGGAACAGGCCCTTCGGCCCTCCAAGCCCGCGCCGCTCCCCGGTCCAGGATTGAATCCTGAATCCAGGATCCCCGCCCAATTTTCCAGCCTATCTACATACCAATATCCTATCCACCGAGCTGTCCCTCACAGCTACGATGCTTTGTTCATTACAACCTATTAACTCACCCCCACCCCCCTATTCCAGACCATGTGATCCCCAGGGAGAGGCGAAAACCCAGAGTGAAAAACCCCAGGGCCAATATGGGGAAAAAAAAAAATCTGGGAAATTCCTCTCCGACCCTCTGAGGCGATCGAAACGAGTCCAGGAGATCACAATGGCCCTGATCGGAAAATGCTTCCCAACCCTAGTCATTTCCACTTCCATGAACACCATATGAATTCCCTGCCCCCGAGACAGGTTCCCAACTATCCGCAGTCTCGCTCTGTACTGGCACCAGCAAGAGTCGCTGGACATCGCCTTGGAGAGAACGTCACTGCGATTGCCTGAACCGGTGTCATCGCCGGTGTTGAGGAGGTCACAGCGACGGTGCGGTCCCCCAGACCGCTTGAACTTATAGACAGATGAACAATTATTCTGTGTTTTGTACCCCGCCGGGTGAATGTGGTGAACCATTGTTGGTTCCCACTAGGTAGTGCTGAGCCATGGTCTGGCCAGTACTATGAGTCTGTATATATGTTACTGTTGGGGTTAGGGTTGGGCTGTTCTACCTGTTAATACAGCTGTTATGGTACACCCCAGTCGGCTCCACCTCCTGGGAGAGGTATAAAGGTCACTGCTCTGCCTGGTGACCCTTTAGTCTGGGATCGTGTACTGTATATAGTAGCTCTGTTATTGTTGGCAATAAAAGCCTTTATTTCCCGAGTACATCCAGCCTCTCGTGTGTTATGTCATAGAAATCATCATAGAAACCCTCCAGTGCAGAAGGAGGCCATTCGGCCCATCGAGTCTGCACCGACCACAATCCCACCCAAGCCCTACCCCGACATATTTACCCGCTAATCCCTCTAACCTACGCATCTCAGGGGCAATTTTAACCTGGCCAATCAACCTAACCCGCACATCTTTGGACATACAGAAAATTGTACATTTCAATGAGGTTGTCTCTCATTCTTCTCAATTCCAGACAATAAATGCGTCAGGGTCTCGGGAAGTTCAATTCCCGGCTCGGGTCACTGTCTGTGTGGAGTTTGCACGTTCTCCCCGTGTCTGCGTGGGTTTCCTCCGGGTGCTCCGGTTTCCTCCCACGGTCCAAAGGTGCACAGGTTAGCGTGATTGGCCATTCTAAATTGCCTCTTAGTGTCAGGGAGATGAGTAACGTAAGTGCGTGGGGTCACAGGGAGGGGGCCCTGGGTGGGATTGTTGTTGGTGCAGACCCGATAACTGTCCGTGGGCCCATGGGCCCGGGGGGGGGGGCGGAGGGGGGAGATTGTGTGGAGGGGTGGGGGGGAGTGAGTGGAGGGTTTGGGGGCGAGTGTGTGGAGGGGTGAGGGGGGAGTGTGTGGAGGGGTGAGGGGGGAGTGTGTGGAGGGGTGAGGGGGGAGTGTGTGGAGGGGTGGGGGGGGAGTGTGTGGAGGGGTGGGGGCGAGGGTGTGGAGGGGTGAGGGGGGAGTGTGTGGAGGGGTGGGGGCGAGTGTGTGGAGGGGTTGGGGGGGAGTGTGTGGAGGGGTGGGGGCGAGGGTGTGGAGGGGTGAGGGGGGAGTGTGTGGAGGGGTGGGGGCGAGTGTGTGGAGGGGTGAGGGGGGAGTGTGTGGAGGGGTGAGGGGGGAGTGTGTGGAGGGGTTGGGGGGGAGTGCGTGGAGGGGTGAGGGGGAGTGTGTGGAGGGGTGAGGGGGAGTGTGTGGAGGGGTGGGGGGGAGTGTGTGGAGGGGTGGGGGGGAGTGTGTGGAGGGGTTGGGGGGGAGTGTGTGGAGGGGTGGGGGGGAGTGTGTGGAGGGGTGGGCGGGAGTGTGTGGAGGGGTGGGGGGGAGTGTGTGGAGGGGTGGAGGGAGGGGGGAGTGTGTGGAGGGGTGGGGGGGAGTGTGTGGAGGGGTTGGGGGGGAGTGCGTGGAGGGGTGAGGGGGAGTGTGTGGAGGGGTGAGGGGGAGTGCGTGGAGGGATGAGGGGGCAGTGTGTGGAGGGGTGGGGGGAGGGGGGAGTGTGTGGAGGGGTGGGGGGGAGTGTGTGGAGGGGTTGGGGGGGAGTGCGTGGAGGGGTGAGGGGGAGTGTGTGGAGGGGTGAGGGGGAGTGCGTGGAGGGGTGAGGGGGCAGTGTGTGGAGGGGTGAGGGGGAGTGTGTGGAGGGGTGAGGGGGGAGTGTGTGGAGGGGTGAGGGGGGAGTGTGTGGAGGGGTGAGGGGGGAGTGTGTGGAGGGGTGGGGGGAGGGGGGAGTGTGTGGAGGGGTGGGGGGGAGTGTGTGGAGGGGTTGGGGGGGAGTGCGTGGAGGGGTGAGGGGGAGTGTGTGGAGGGGTGAGGGGGAGTGCGTGGAGGGGTGAGGGGGCAGTGTGTGGAGGGGTGAGGGGGAGTGTGTGGAGGGGTGAGGGGGGAGTGTGTGGAGGGGTGAGGGGGGAGTGTGTGGAGGGGTGGGGGGAGCGGGGAGTGTGTGGAGGGGTGGGGGGGAGTGTGTGGAGGGTTTGGGGGCGAGTGTGTGGAGGGGTGAGGGGGGAGTGTGTGGAGGGGTGGGGGGGAGTGGGGAGTGTGTGGAGGGGTGAGGGGGAGTGTGTGGAGGGGTGAGGGGGCAGTGTGTGGAGGGGTGAGCGGGAGGGGGGAGTGTGTGGAGGGGTGGGGGGAGTGTGTGGAGGGGTGGGGGGGAGGGGGGAGTGTGTGGAGGGGTTGGGGGGGAGTGCGTGGAGGGGTGAGGGGGAGTGTGTGGAGGGGTGAGGGGGAGTGTGTGGAGGGGTGGGGGGGAGTGTGTGGAGGGGTGGGGGGGAGTGTGTGGAGGGGTTGGGGGGGAGTGTGTGGAGGGGTGGGGGGGAGTGTGTGGAGGGGTGGGCGGGAGTGTGTGGAGGGGTGGGGGGGAGTGTGTGGAGGGGTGGAGGGAGGGGGGAGTGTGTGGAGGGGTGGGGGGGAGTGTGTGGAGGGGTTGGGGGGGAGTGCGTGGAGGGGTGAGGGGGAGTGTGTGGAGGGGTGAGGGGGAGTGCGTGGAGGGATGAGGGGGCAGTGTGTGGAGGGGTGGGGGGAGGGGGGAGTGTGTGGAGGGGTGGGGGAGTGTGTGGAGGGGTTGGGGGGGAGTGCGTGGAGGGGTGAGGGGGAGTGTGTGGAGGGGTGAGGGGGAGTGCGTGGAGGGGTGAGGGGGCAGTGTGTGGAGGGGTGAGGGGGAGTGTGTGGAGGGGTGAGGGGGGAGTGTGTGGAGGGGTGAGGGGGGAGTGTGTGGAGGGGTGAGGGGGGAGTGTGTGGAGGGGTGGGGGGAGGGGGGAGTGTGTGGAGGGGTGGGGGGGAGTGTGTGGAGGGGTTGGGGGGGAGTGCGTGGAGGGGTGAGGGGGAGTGTGTGGAGGGGTGAGGGGGAGTGCGTGGAGGGGTGAGGGGGCAGTGTGTGGAGGGGTGAGGGGGAGTGTGTGGAGGGGGTGAGGGGGGAGTGTGTGGAGGGGTGAGGGGGGAGTGTGTGGAGGGGTGGGGGGAGCGGGGAGTGTGTGGAGGGGTGGGGGGGAGTGTGTGGAGGGTTTGGGGGCGAGTGTGTGGAGGGGTGAGGGGGGAGTGTGTGGAGGGGTGGGGGGGAGTGGGGAGTGTGTGGAGGGGTGAGGGGGAGTGTGTGGAGGGGTGAGGGGGCAGTGTGTGGAGGGGTGAGCGGGAGGGGGGAGTGTGTGGAGGGGTGGGGGGAGTGTGTGGAGGGGTGGGGGGGAGGGGGGAGTGTGTGGAGGGGTGGGGGGGCAGTGTGTGGAGGGGTGAGGGGGAGTGTGTGGAGGGGTGGGCGGGAGGGGGGAGTGTGTGGAGGGGTGGGGGGAGTGTGTGGAGGGGTGGGGGGGAGTGTGTGGAGGGGTGGGCGGGAGTGTGTGGAGGGGTGAGGGGGCAGTGTGTGGAGGGGTGGGCGGGAGTGTGTGGAGGGGTGGGCGGGAGTGTGTGGAGGGGTGATGGGGGAGTGTGTGGAGGGGTGGGGGCGAGTGTGTGGAGGGGTGAGGGGGGAGTGTGTGGAGGGGTGAGGGGGGAGTGTGTGGAGGGGTTGGGGGGGAGTGCGTGGAGGGGTGAGGGGGAGTGTGTGGAGGGGTGAGGGGGAGTGTGTGGAGGGGTGGGGGGGAGTGTGTGGAGGGGTGGGGGGGAGTGTGTGGAGGGGTTGGGGGGGAGTGTGTGGAGGGGTGGGGGGGAGTGTGTGGAGGGGTGGGCGGGAGTGTGTGGAGGGGTGGGGGGGAGTGTGTGGAGGGGTGGGGGGAGGGGGGAGTGTGTGGAGGGGTGGGGGGGAGTGTGTGGAGGGGTTGGGGGGGAGTGCGTGGAGGGGTGAGGGGGAGTGTGTGGAGGGGTGAGGGGGAGTGCGTGGAGGGGTGAGGGGGCAGTGTGTGGAGGGGTGGGGGGAGGGGGGAGTGTGTGGAGGGGTGGGGGGGAGTGTGTGGAGGTGTTGGGGGGGAGTGCGTGGAGGGGTGAGGGGGAGTGTGTGGAGGGGTGAGGGGGGAGTGTGTGGAGGGGTGAGGGGGGAGTGTGTGGAGGGGTGAGGGGGGAGTGTGTGGAGGGGTGGGGGGAGGGGGGAGTGTGTGGAGGGGTGGGGGGGAGTGTGTGGAGGGTTTGGGGGCGAGTGTGTGGAGGGGTGAGGGGGAGTGTGTGGAGGGGTGGGGGGGAGTGGGGAGTGTGTGGAGGGGTGAGGGGGAGTGTGTGGAGGGGTGAGGGGGCAGTGTGTGGAGGGGTGAGCGGGAGGGGGGAGTGTGTGGAGGGGTGGGGCGAGTGTGTGGAGGGGTGGGGGGGAGGGGGGAGTGTGTGGAGGGGTGAGGGGGAGTGTGTGGAGGGGTGGGCGGGAGGGGGGAGTGTGTGGAGGGGTGGGGGGAGTGTGTGGAGGGGTGGGGGGGAGTGTGTGGAGGGGTGGGCGGGAGTGTGTGGAGGGGTGAGTGGGCAGTGTGTGGAGGGGTGGGCGGGAGGGGGGAGTGTGTGGAGGGGTGGGGGGGAGTGTGTGGAGGGGTGATGGGGGAGTGTGTGGAGGGGTGAGGGGGAGTGTGTGGAGGGGTGGGGGAAGGGGGGAGTGTGTGGAGGGGTGAGGGGGGAGTGTGTGGAGGGGTGAGGGGGGAGTGTGTGGAGGGGTGGGGGGGAGTGTGTGGTGGGGTGAGGGGGGAGTGTGTGGAGGGGTGAGGGGGGAGTGTGTGGAGGGGTGGGGGGGAGTGTGTGGAGGGGTGAGGGGGGAGTGTGTGGAGGGGTGGGGGGGAGTGTGTGGAGGGGTGGGGGGGAGGGGGGAGTGTGTGGAGGGGTGAGGGGGAGTGTGTGGAGGGGTGAGGGGGCAGTGTGTGGAGGGGTGGGGGGGAGGGGGGAGTGTGTGGAGGGGTGAGGGGGGAGTGTGTGGAGGGATGGGGGTGGGGGCCAAAGGCAAGAACTGTTTTTATTAAAAAGCAACATATAAGCTTTCTAAAACCTTGGTTCGGCTTCATTTGGAGTATTGATTTGATTTGATTTATTATTGTCACATGTATTAACATACAGTGAAAAGTATTATTTCTTGCGTGTTGTACAGCCAAAGCATACCGTTCATAGAGAAGGAAAGGACAGGGTGCAGAATGTAGTGTTACAGTCATAGCTAGGGTGTAGAGAAAGATCAACTTAATGCAAGGTAGGTCCATTCAAAAGTCTGACAGCAGCAGGGAAGAAGCTGTTCTTGAGTCGGTTGGTAAGTGACCTCAGACTTTTGTATCTTTTATTGCGTGCAGTTCTGGTCACCACACTACCAAAAGGACATGGAAGGCTTGGAGAGAGTGCAGAGAAGGTTCATCAGGATGTTGCCTGGTCTCGAGGGTGTTGGCTATGGGGAGAGGTTGAATAAACTAGGATTATTTTCACTGGAAAGAGGGAGGCTGAGGGGAGACCTGATAGAGGTCTACAAAATTATGATAGGCACAGACAGGGTCTTTCCCAGGGTGGAAGTGTCAATTACAAGGGAGCACAGGTTCAAGGTGAGAGGGGGAAAGTTTAAGGGAGATGTGCGGGGGAAGTTTTTCACACAGAGAGTGGTGGGTGCCTGGAACGCGCTGCCAGAGGAGGTGGTGGAAGCAGACACATTAGCAACATTTAAGAGGCATCTGGATGGGTGCATGAATAGGGAGGGAATAGAGGGATACGGACAGAGTACGGGCAGAAGGTTTTTTTTGGAGTTTAGTCAGGGCATCATGATTGGCACAGGCTTGGAGGGCCGAAGGGCCTGTCCCTTTCTTTGTTCTTTGTTCACAGATGAGGTATTTAACCCCAATTGCAATTTTAAAAGCCGATCATTTGCTTGTATTCAGGATTTTTCCTTGCATTTAAAGGGAGGGGGGAGGGGTGGGGGGGTGGGGGGCGGGGAAAGCATTGTGTGTTTAAAAGGCTCTCTCCCAAATAATGTCTCTCACCTCACTGAATCCT
>NW_027591603.1:0-81195 GCF_964213995.1 Mustelus asterias | reverse complement strand
ATTTTCTCTTCAACCTGCCCGTTACCCCTGGGGTTGTAACTCGTAGTTCTACTTGAGGCAATCCCTTTTGAGAGCAGGTATTGCCTCAAGTCGTCACTCATAAACGACGAGCCCCTATCACTGTGGATATAGCTGGGGTAACCTAACAGGGTGAAAAGATCCCGCAATGCTTTGATGACCGTGGCAGCGGTCATGTCTGAACAGGGAATGGCAAAAGGGAATCGGGAGTACTCGTCAATCACATTGAGGAAGTACACATTCCGATCTGTCGAAGGAAGGGGGCCCTTGAAATCCACACTCAGTCTTTCAAAAGGGCGAGTGGCCTTAATGAGGTGTGCCCTGTCAGGTCGGTAGAAGTGCGGCTTGCATTCAGCACATACCTGGCAGCTTCAGGTTATTGACCTGACATCCTCTACTGAGTAGGGTAGATTCCGAGCCTTTACGAAATGGAAGAGCCGAGTGATCCCCGGATGGCAGAGATCATTGTGGAGGGTCTGTAACCGATCCTCCTGCACACTGGCACATGTTCCACGCGGCAGGGCGTCTGAGGGCTCATTGAGCTTCCCCGGACGGTACATGATATCATAGTTGTTGGTGGAGAATTCGATTCTCCACCTCAAGATTTTATCATTTTTGATCTTACCCCGTAACGTGTTGTTGAACATGAACGCCACGGACCGCTGGTCCGTGAGCAGGGTGAATCGTTTTCCAGCCAAGAAATGGCGCCAATGCCGGACGGCCTCCACAATGGCCTGAGCCTCTTTTTCCACCGCGGAGTGCCGAATTTCGGGGCCTTGGAGGGTGCGAGAGAAAAAGGCGACGGGCCTGCCCGCCTGGTTAAGTGTGGCGGCCAGGGCGAAATCAGATGCATCACTCTCCACCTGAAAGGGGATGGACTCATCGACAGCGTGCATCGTGGTTTTCGCGATGTCGGCTTTTATCCCTTCAAAGGCTAAGCGAGCCTCTGTTGCTAGGGGAAAGGAGGTAGACTTGATGAGCGGACGGGCTTTGTCCGCATAATTGGGAACCCACTGTGCATAGTATGAGAAGAAGCCTCAGCATCTTCTCAGTGCTTTGATGCTAGTGGGTAGGGGAAGTTCAAGGAGGGGACGCATACGGTCTGGATCAGGGCCAAGGACCCCGTTTTCCACCACGTATCTGAGAATTGCTAGGTGGCGTTTGCTGAATACACACTTCTCCCTGTTATAGGTCAGATTCAGGTGAGATGCAGTGCGTAAAAACTTTAGGAGATTGGCATTGTGGTCCTGCTGGTCATGGCCGCAGATAGTGATGTTGTCCAGGTACGGGAAGGTAGCCCGTAGCCCGTTTTGGTCCACCATTCGGTCCATTGCACGCTGGAAGACCGAGACCCCATTCGTGACGCCAAAGGGGACCCTTAAGAAGTGGTAGAGACGACCATCCGCCTCAAAGGCCGTATATTTTCGGTCCTCTGGCGAATGGGGAGCTGGTGGTAGGCTGACTTCAAGTCAATGGTGGAGAACACCCGGTACTGCGCAATCTGGTTGACCATGTCAGATATGCGCGGGAGAGGATACGCGTCCAGCTGCGTGTATCTATTAATGGTCTGACTATAGTCTATGACCATCCGGGGTTTGTCTCCAGTTTTAACCACCACGACTTGCGCTCTCCATGGGCTAGTGCTAGGTTGAATGATCCCTTCCCTGAGGAGCCGCTGAACCTCAGATCGAATAAAGATCCGATCCTCAGCGCTGTAACGCCTGCTCTTAGTTGCGATGGGCTTGCAGCCTGGCACGAGATTCTAAAATAAAGATGGCGGGGTGATTCTGAGTGTCGAGAGACTGCACATGGAGCGCGCTGGACAATTTGGAGGCTGCTGTTCTCCCACTGAAAGTGGAGGGAGTGGCCCATCATACTGCAGGGTCACACTCCTCAGGTGGACCATAAAGTCTAGTCCCAGGAGTATCGGAGCACAATGGTGCGGTAACACGAGGAGCCTGAAGTTCTCATAAACTGTGCCCCGCACCGTTAGGTTGACCATGCAGCTCCCAAGAACGGTAACAGATCGGGACCTCGACGCCATAGAAATTGTCTGTCTGACAGTCTGGACTCGGAGACCGCACCATTTCACGGTGTCAGGGTGAATGAAACTCTCTGTGCTCCCGCTGTCAAACAGACAATGTATTAGGCATCCATTTACCTCTATGCCCATCATGGACTTGTCGAGTCTGTGAGGCTTGGCCTCGTCCAGGATGATTGACGCCACCGTTGAGTCTTGAGTGCAACTGCAGGCAGCTGAGATGGTTGATGATGATGGCCCCTGCTGGTCGTCTGCGGTCGGTGCCGACCAAAATGGCTGCGCCCATGGATCGCACGTGGTCGGTGGCGCTGAAAGTGGCGGCACCCGCAGGTCGCACGTGTCTTGCGTCGTCGTCGTGAGGAATGGCGGCGCTCGTGAATCGCACGTGGTGGAAGACCTCGATGAAGCCGGAGACAAGGAGACAGATTCTGGAGAATCACACGCCGCACTGCTATGCTTCGAGGGTGGTTTAGCTCAGCACACTTTGGCATCGTGCCCTTTCTTCCCACACGCGGAGCAAAATACCGTTCTGGCCGGACATCGCTGCCGAGGGTGTTTCGCCAATCCACAGAAATAGCACCGCGGGCCTCCTGGAGCTGCCGCCGTCGTCAGGTCCGAGGTTGAAAGCACGATCGCGCAGTTTCTCGGAGCCACTGGGTAGAGTTGAGTCGGTGGCTGTACTTGCCACGATGTTCCCACGTGGTCGGTGGGGTAAGTTTCGAGACTTCTGGAGGCCGTTTCCATCGTGTCAGCCAATTCCACTGTCTTAGCTAGGTCTAAGTTACCTTGCTCTAGCAGCCGCAGGCGAATATAGGATGAGCCGATTCCGGCCACGAATGCATCTCGGATCAAATCGTTAGTATACTGGGTCGCCGACACTGGCTTGCAATTGCAGGCTCTGGCTAGCTGCTGAAGTTCGCGCAGGTACTGTCCCATCGTTTCGCCGGGCTGCCGCCGTCGAGTGACTAGTAGGTGTCGAGCATGAATCTCGTTTGGCGGTTTGTTGTACAGTTTCTTAAGTAGTTCGATGGCCCCTTTGTAGTCTTGGGCATCGCGGATTGATGAATATACAGTGTCGCTTACCCTTGCGTGGAGGACCCGCAGTCTATCGGCGTCATTTTGAATGGCTGTTGAGGCATCGATATAGTCTTGAAAACACTTCAACCAATGGTCGAAAGTGTTCGACGCTCCAGCGGCACGCGGATCTAAGGTAAGCCGATCGGGTTTTAACATTTGCTCCATGGTTTTTTTTAACCAAAATTGTTACTAATAAAATTGATGCGCGATTAAATCACTCAGGAGGCTGGATCGTACCCGGGAAATAAAGGCTTTTATTAGCAACAAGAATGGAGCTTACTGCATAACAATACAATCCCAGACTAAAGGGTCACTAGGCAGTGCAGTGACCTTTATACTCCTACAGGTAGGCGGAGCCAACCGGAGTGTACCACAGAACAATACCAACAGGTAGAACACCCCAACCCTAACACCAACAGTGACAACAGTAACATATGTACAAGTACCCATAGTGATAACCATCTATGGTTCAGTACCCATAGTGCTAACCATCTATGGTTCACCACAAACATCCATCTGAGCAGGCAGATTGGGCCTGAGTCTAACAGCTTCTGCAAACGGATGGCACCCTCTGACAGTGCTGCATTCCCTTGGTACTGCAGCGGAGGGTCAGCTTTGGTCTTTGTGACCAGGCAACCCGGGGGCTGGATTTGAACCCAGAACCTCATAATTTCATAATATATAGGAGAAGAATTAGGCCATTCGGCCCATCGAGTCTGCTCCATTCAATCATGGCTGAATATGCTCCTCATCCCCATTTTCCTGCCTTCTCCCCATAACCCTTCAACCCATTCTCAATTAAAAATCTGTCTAACTCCTCCTTAAATTTACTCACTGTCCCAGCATCCACCGCACTTTGGGGTAGTGAATTCCACAGATTCACAACCCTTTGGGAGAAGTAGTTTCTCCTCAACTCTGTTTTAAGTTTGCTCCCCCTTATCCTAAGACTATGACCTCTTGTCCTAGAATGTCCCACGAGAGGAAGCATCCGCTCCACATCTACTTTATCCATACCTTTTATCATCTTGTATACCTCAATTTGATCTCCCCTCATTCTTCTAAATTCCAGAGAGTATCGGCCTAAACTGTTCAATCTCTCTTCACAAAACAAACCCCTCATCTCTGGAATCAATCTAGTGAACCTCCTCTGAACTGCCTCCAAAGCCACTACATCTTTCCTCAAATAAGGGGACCAAAACTGTGCACAATACTCCAGGGGCGACCTCACCAATGCCTTGTTCACTTTCTTCATTATCTGCTATACCCGCGTGCTAGTTTTCTGTGACTCATGAACCTGTGCCCCAAGAGGTGACAGTGCTGAGCCACAACGGAGTTAAAATCAGAGAGAGTTGGACCGTCCTGATCCCCTCTGACCCTCACTGCCCACCATAATTAAGATGGACTTCATCAGCTTCTTCTCAGTGGTTTCAGCAATTTGTGGTCCACCATTTGTGAATGACAACAACAACTTGCATTCATATAGCACTTGCAACTGAGTGAAACCTCCCCAAGGCGCTTCACGGGAGTAATTACCAAACAAAATTTGACGCCAAGCCACATGATGAAAGAGGGAGGCTTTGAAGAGCGTCTCTAATGATGCAGGGAAGAGGAGAGGTCTGAGGAGGAACATCCATTGTCTGAGGGTCACTATCTCTGAGTATCGAGCAGTTTTGAGTTAAGCTGACTGAATTTGCTATTTTCTTTTGCCTAGATTAGCGACTGGGACCGTTTTACCGTTCCAAAGGCTGGGATTTTCCAGCCATTCCTGTTGGCGGGATTCTCCAGTATGGCCTGACGGTGTCCATTCCCGCTGCTGACTAATGGTGGGCCACCTCCTCTGCCGCAGGGTTCAC
The DNA here is from genome assembly GCF_964213995.1 of Mustelus asterias. Classification (NCBI taxonomy): domain Eukaryota; kingdom Metazoa; phylum Chordata; class Chondrichthyes; order Carcharhiniformes; family Triakidae; genus Mustelus; species Mustelus asterias. Next base: position 76,206 of record NW_027591603.1, on the reverse strand, counting down.
CGTGGAGGGGGGGGTGGGGAGGAATGGAAAATTTGATTTGATTTATTGTCACATTGGTGTGCATGTGCCAATAACTACCTTCTCATGGGCAATGAGGGATGGGCAGCAATGCTAGCCTGGCCAGCAACACCCACACCCCAAGAACCAGTAAAAGAAAACTGATTACGACTTTCTCCTGGCCGCGCGGTTCTGCTTGTTTCAACTTTAGTGAGGTGTAGCCATGCTATCAGTGCTCTGTAAGATCACGATTAATGAATTGGAACAGCACTATCAAGGACTGCCAGAACTTATCTTTGCACCCACAGCCAGAGAGTAGGAGTTAAGTTTAGAACATAGAACAGTACAGCACAGAACAGGCCCTTCGGCCCACGATGTTGTGCCGACCTTCATCTGAAACCAAGATCAAGCTATCCCACTCCCTATCATCCTGGTGTGCTCCATGTGCCTATCCAATAACCACTTGAATGTTCCTAAAGTGTCTGACTCCACTATCACTGCAGGCAGTCCATTCCACACCCCAACCACTCTCTGCGTAAAGAACCTACCTCTGATATCCTTCCTATATCTCCCACCACGAACCCTATAGTTATGCCCCCTTGTAATAGCTCCATCCACCCGAGGAAATAGTCTTTGAACGTTCACTCTATCTATCCCCTTCATCATTTTAAGTTCAAGTTTATTTATTATTGTCACATTGCTTACATTAACACCGTAATGAAGTTACTGTGAAAATCCCCTAGTCGCCACACTCCGGCGCTTGTTCGGGTTACACTGAGGGAGAATTTAGCACGGCCAATGCACCTAACCATCACGTCTTTCGGACTGTGGGAGGAAACCAGAGCACCTGGAGGAAACCCACGCAGACACGGGTAGAACGTGCAAACTCCACACAGACAGTGACCCAAGCTGGAATTGAACCTGGGTCCCTGGCGCTGTGAGGCAGCGATGCTAACCACTGTGCCACCGTGCCGCCTGTAATGTGACACACAACAACACGGAGAGGTTGAGGCAAATAGCATGGACGCATTTAAGTGAAAGCTAAATGAAAAAACAGCAATTTCATGACCACTGGATATCTCAAAGCACTTTAGAGTCAATAAAATACTTCTGAAGTAAGTATTGTCGAGACATGGCTGCAAGGTGACAAAGACTGGGACCTGAATATTCAAGGGAACATGACCCAAGGACAGGAAAAGGTGGAAGGGTAGATCTGCTAATTAAGGATGGTATTAGTACAACAGCAAAAGATGATCTTAGTTCTAAAGATCAGTATATAGAATCAGTTTGGGTAGAATCATAGAATCCCTACGGTGCAGAAGGAAGCCATTCGGCCCATCGAGCCTGCACCAGCAACAATCCCCATAATCCCATGTATTTACCCCGCTAATCTCCCTGACACTAAAGGTCAATTTAGCGTGGCCAATCAACCTAACCTTCACACCAATGGACTGTGGGTGGAAACCGGAGCACCCAGAGGAAACCCACGCAGACAGGGGGGAGAACGTGCAAACTCCACACAGTCACCCGAGGCCGCAAATTGAACCCGGGTCCCTGGCGCTGTGAGGCAGCAGGGCTAACAACTGTGCCACCCTGCCGTAGCGATGAGAAATAGTTACCGTAGGTAGTCACTTGTAGGAGTCATTTATAGGGCCCCTAATGATAACCATACTGTATGTCAGAGTATGGAAGAAGAAATAATGTGGGCTTGTGAGCCAGGTACAGCAATAATCATGAACGATTTTTATCTACATGTAGATTAGGTGAATCAAATTGGCAGAGACAGTCTGGAGTATGAATCCATTGAGTGTTTTTGAGACGATTTCTGAGAGTAGCACGTGCTACAGCCAACCAAAGAACAGGCGATTATAGATCTGGTAATGTGCAATGAGACAGGACAGGAGGGACAGTACTTAGCACTGCTGCCTCACAGCGCCTACTCCTCCTCTCGGCCTTTTGGCTAAGATCAAGTGTAGTATCGACATGCTGTGCTTGGTTGAAGTCATGAGGTTACACTTTAGCTTCATTTTGAAGCAATTTTTTAAAGCGGCATCTCGGCCTTTTGGCTAAGATGCAAATGAGATCAAGCCTTGGAGGAGGTGCAATGCCTACTCCAATCAGCTCGGATCGTGTAGATCAAGCCCAAGGCAGGAAGTGGCGAGCCCTGTCTAGTCAGCTTGGATCGAAAATGTCTCACTTGCTGAGACTTTGATTGGATTGAATTGGATATAAATAAAACAAAATATGGAAACACAGAAGCTAATTTTTATTTTTATTCATTCATGGGACATGGGCGTTGCTGGCAGGTCAAGTCATACACAATAAAGCACGTTATAATCACCAATTTTCAGGAATTAAAGCAACAGAATTAAATTATTCTCTCAGAAGACTGCATATAGATAAGGCAGTAGTTAACACTCCTAGAGTTTCAAAGGAATACAATAGCACATTTACGGTGGTTGATGACTGAGGAATGACATTCTGTGAAGGTACTATATCTTCATAACCAATTTGGGACCACAGGATGATTGCCCATCCATCCCTAGTTGCTCTTGTTCAGAGGGCAGTTGAGAGTCAACCACTTTGCTGTGGCTCTGGAGTCACATGTAGGCCAGACCAGGTAAGGGCGGCAGATTTCCTTCCCTAAAGGGACCTTAGTGAACCAGATGGGTTTTTCCGACAATCGACAATGGGTTTCATGGTCATCAGTTACAAGAACAAAGAACAATACAGCACAGGAACAGGCCCTTCGGCCCTCCAAGCCTGCGCCGCTCATTTTTTTTATTGAATTCAAACTCCACCATGTGCAGTGGCGGGATTCGAACTCGGGTCCCCAGCTGAGTTTCTGAATGAATAGTCTCGCAATAATACCACTAGGCCATCACCTCCCCAGCACACAGCAAACTCCCACAAACAGTAACGCAACAATGACCAAATCATCTATTATTGGAGACGTCGCCTAGGGGATAAACATCGGTCAGGGATAACTCCCCTGTGAAATAGTGCCATGGGATCTCTCACATCCACCTGGGCAAGCAGACGGGTCCTTGGTGCAATGTTGCATCTGAAAGACAGTGTCTCCAATGGCGCTGCACTCCCTCAGTATTTCATTGGAGCGTCAGCCCTGATCTTTGTGCTCAAGCCCTGGAGTGGGAATTGAACCCAGAACCTTGCGATTCAGAGGCGAGCGCCTAACAGCTGAGCCACAGCTGGATGGAAGGAATGGAAGGCCACGCTGAAAGGGTGAGATACAAGAGGGGAGAGACTCACTGGTGTGGAACTTAAACACTGGCAGTGACCCACCGGGTCAAGCGGCCTGTACAATGCTGTATATTCCGCAGAACTTAGATTTGAAGAATCGACAACAGAGGGGACACGCCAGACAGGAAGGGCGTGCGAGCAGTGGGAGCAGGGCTGAGGGACAGGAAGTGACAAATGGAGATAAACTCCCGTGACTCAAGTGTCAGTCATAGAGAGAAAAAGTGAAAATGAAACTGAAAGACACTAAAAAACTAACGAGTGGGAAAGAACCAACAACTTGTTGCCATTAGGGAGTATCCAGGGTTATTTTTCACCTGACACTCCAGCTCAGGGGCCAAATGTACACAAGATATATTGAGGATTTTATAATATTGATTTGATTTATTGAGGGTGGCACAGTGGTTAGCACTGCTGCCTCACAGGGCCAAGGACCTGGGTTCGATTCCTGGCTTGGGTCACTGTCTGTGTGGAGTTTGCACGTTGTCCCCGTGTCTGCGTGGGTTTCCTCTGAGTGCCCCGGTTTCCTCCCACAGTCCAAAGATGTGCGGGTTAGGTGGATTGGCCATGCTAAATTGCCCCTGAGTGTCAGGGGGATTAGCGGGGTAAATACGTGGGATTACGAGGATGGGGCCTGGACGGGATTGTTGTCAGTGCAGACTCGATGGGTTGAATAGCCTCCTTCTGCACTGGAGAGCTTCTATGATTGTTGTCACATGTATTGGGATACAGTGAAACGTCTTGTTTCATGCGTGCTATACAGATAAAGTATACCATTCATAGAGTACAAAAGGGAGAAGGAAAGGAGAGGGTGCAGAATATAGTGTTGCAGTCATAGCTAGGGTGTAGAGAAAGGGTGGCTCAGTGGCACAGTGGTTAGCACAGCTGCCTCACAGCGCCAGGGACACGGGTTCAATTCCAGCCTCAGGTCACTGTCTGTGCGGAGTTTGCACGTTCTCCCCATGTCTGCGTGGGTTTCCTCCTGGTGCTCCGGTTTCCTTCCACACTCCAAAGATGTGCAGGTTAGGTGCATTGGCCATGCTAAATTCTCCCTCAGTGTACCCGAACAGGCGCCAGAGTGTGGCGACTGGGGGATCTTCACAGTAACTTCATTGCAGTATTAATGTAAGCCTACTTGTGACACTGATAAATAAACTTTAAAACTTTTAAGATCAACTTAATATAGAGACTAGATAGGATTTGATTTGCTTTATTATTGTCACATGTATTGGGATACAATGAAAAGTATTGTTTCTTAAAGTAAAAGTTTTATTTATTAGTCACAAGTAGGCTTACATTAATACTGCAATGAAGTTACTGTGAAAATCCCCTAGTCGCCACACGCCTGTTCAGGTACACTGAGGAAGAACCTAACATGGCTAATGCACCTAACCCGCACATCTTTGGACTGTGGGAGGAAACTGGAGCACCCGGAGGAAACCCACGCAGACACAGGGAGAACGTGTAAACTCTACACAGACAGTGACCCAAGCTGGAATTGAACCTGCGTCTCTGGTGCTGTGAGGCGGCAGTGCTAACCACTGTGCCACCGTGCTGCGCACTATACAGACAAAGCATACCTTTCATAAAGTGCGTAGGGGAGAAGGAAAGGAGAGGGTGCAGAATGTCGTGTTATAATCATAGCTCGGGTGTAGAGAAAGATCAGAGACAATTCAAAAGAGTTCGCGTACAGTGTTAAAAGCATAGAACGAGAGTAAAAGATAGAATTAGATGGTATGCTGGGGACAAGAAGTCACCTCGCTCCAACACCATCTTAGATAACATTGTTGAACAATTCACCTTCTAACACCCTGCAAGCAATCTCACCGAAAACCCCAAATATTTATAATGCAGCCGCAAGCTTTCACATCTCGTTGTTTCTCCTGCTTCTAAACGGGTGTACGAATAAAGAACAAAGAAGATTACAGCATAGGAGCAGGCCCTTCGGCCCTCCAAGCCTGCACCGACCATGCTGCCAGACTGAACTAAAGCCCCTACCCTTCCGGGGACCATATCCCTCTATTCCCATCCTATTCATGTATTTGTCCAGACACCCCTTAAAACTCACTATCGTATCCGCTTCCACTACCTCCCCCGGCAGCGAGTTCCAGGCACCCACCACCCTCTGTATAAAAAACTTGCCTCGTACATCTCCTTTAAACCTTGCCCCTCACACCTTAAACTTATGCCCCCTAGTAATTGACTCTTCCACCCTGGGAAAAAGCTTCTGACTATCCACTCTGTCCATGCCCCTCATAATCTTGTGGACTTCTATCAGGTCTCCCCTCAACCTCCGTCGCTCCAGTGAGAACAAACCAACTTTCTCCAAACTCTCCTCATAGCTAATGCCTTCTACACCAGGCAACATCCTGGTAAATCTTTTCTGTACCCTCTCCAACGTTTCCACACCTTCTGGTAGTGTGATGATCAGAATGGAACATTATATTCCAAGTGCGGCCTAACTAAGGTTCCATAAAGCTGCAGCATGACTTGCCAATTTTTAAACTCAGTGCCCCGGCCGATGAAGGCAAGCATGCCGTATGCCTTCTTGACTACCTTCTCCACCTGCGTTGCCACTTTCAGTGACCTGTAACTCATCCAGTTAACACCGGCGTCCGAAAAGGAGTAGGTTTCACAGGTTTCTACCAATTTGTTGCCTCGAATGAATAAAAGGGAGTTATTCCTTCTTTAATTCGAGGAGAAAACTTTGAAATGATCCCCAAGACAGGATGTGTGCGACTCCTGCGATGTAAACGTGGAGTTCCGATCGCAGAGTTGTCGACGGAAAATAAATTAGGACGAGCCTATTTGGGCATTTTTACAAAGAGGTCGCTGCTGTGTGAGGATACATCCTCGATAGAGCAGTCACTTCATTCCTGGTTGGCGCCGACTGTTACGCATCTGATTGTGCTCTGGACACTGAGGTCACCAGTTAAAGGTCAACACAGGGAACGTGCCAAGGTGCTGTTTACAAAAAGCACAGCCACCGCCCCCACCCCCCCCTCTCCACCCCCCACACACACACCAGCACCCCCCTCCCTCCCCACGCCCCAGGTGCATACTCTGCATCCAGACTCACAAAGCAACGGCCCTTCCCGGAACTCAGTCACGGCAGAAGATTCCCAGGGGAACGGCGCAAATGAACCATAAAATATTGGGCGGCACGGTGGCACAGTGGTTAGCGCTGCTGCCTCACAGCGCCAGGGACCCGGGTTCAATTCCAGGCTTGGGTCACTGTCTGTGTGGAGTCTGCACGTTCTCCCCGTGTCTGCGTGGGTTTCCTCCGGGCGCTCCGGTTTCCTCCCACAGTTCAAAGATGTGAGGGTTAAGTGGATTGGCCATGGTAAATTGCCCCTTGGTGTCAGGGGGACTAGCTAGGGTAAATGCGTGGGGTTATGGGGATAGGGCCTGGGTGGGATGGTTGTTGGTGCAGGCTCGATGGGCCGAATGGTCCCCCTGCACTGTAAGGATTCTATTCTATTCTATCTATAAAAGAATCATAGAGTCCCTACAGCACAGAAGGAGGCCATTCGGCCCATTGAGTCTGCACCGATTCTCAGACAGAGCATCTTACCCAAACCCAACCCCCAACCCTATCCTCGTAACCCCATGAATTTACCCCACTAATTCACCTAATCTACACATCTTAGGACTTTAAGGGCAATTTAGCATGGCCAATCAATCTAACCCGCACATCTTTGGACTGTGGGAGGAAACTGGAGCACCCAGAGGAAACCCACGCAGACACGGGGAGAATGTGCAAACTCCACACTAAAACTCCACACAGACAGTGACTCGAGGCCGGAATTAAACCCAGCTTCCGGCGCTGTGAGGCAACAGTGCTAACCACTGCCACCCCCACAAAGCTTCAGGGATGTCCTTAAACCACCCTGAAGAGCTCAAAGATCCCCTCTGACTTTTGGCTCATGATGGACTAAAATGAAGAGGATTTATTCATGAAGACATCCAACACCTCGAGTGACTGAAATCTTTTTTTGTAAACATCACATACAATTATTGTCTCAGTGCAAGAAACCTTCCTCCACCCACTCCCCTCCCCACACCAAACCTCCCCCCTCCGCCCCCATTTCAGAGGGCAGTTGAGAGAGAACCACATCACTTTTACAGGTGCACCATAGAAAGCTGGTTGTATCACAGCTTGGTATGGCTCCTGCTCTGACCAAGACCGCAAGAAACTACAAAGGGTCGTGAATGAAGCCCAATCCATCACGCAAACCAGCCTCCCATCCATTGACTCCGTCTACACTTCCCGCTGCCTTGGGAAAGCAGCCAGCATAATTAAGGACCCCACGCACCCCGGACATTCTCTCTCCCACCTTCTTCCTTCGGGAGAAGTCTGAGATCACGAACCAACCGACTCAAGAACAGCTTCTTCCCTGCTGGACCTACCTTGCATTAAGCTGATCTTTCGCTACACCCTAGCTAAGACTGTAACACTACATTCTGCACCCTCTCCTTTCCTTCTCTATGAACGGTATGTTTTGTCTGTATGGTGCACGAGAAAGAATATTTTTCGCTGTATACTAATACATGTGACAATAATAAATCAAATCAAAAAATCTAGGCCAGACCGGGTAAGGACGGCAGATTTCCTTCCCGAAAGAACCAGATGGGTTTTTCCAACAATCGACAATGGTTTCATGGTCGATTCTTAATTCCAGATTTTGTTTTAAAAATTGAATTCAAATTCTACCACCGGCCGTGGCGGGATTCGAACCCCGGACGCCAGAACAAGGCATCGGAGAGAGAAATCGCACAAACTCCCCAACCATTAATTTACCCCCACGCCCCCCCCCCACCCAACAAGTGGCGCAGTCTGCACATTGTGCATTGGAGTTATCGGCCATCTCGGAACCTACTGAACGGGAGTGGAAACAAGTCAAGCTCCATCCCCAGAGAGTGCGTTAGGAAGACTCTGCAACAATGGTTCATTACCGGAGCCACGAATATAAATAGAGTGGGTAGAGTTAACACGGTGAATGCAATTGGTGATTGCAGCACTAATTGCACCCAAATATCACGCCTGTCATTAAAGGTGTTCTTCCCACAACTTCCACCCCACCCCCAACCAGGTTTCTGCTCACACCTCTTCGCACGATTATCAAATGCAATCAGACAGTGTTTTCAGAAAGAAAGACTTCCATTTAATCTGCGTTCCTCATGACCACAAAGTGCTTCACAGACAATCAAGTACCTTTGGAGAGCGCGAACACCGGAAAAACAGCAGCTATGGGGCGGCACGGTGTTTAGCACTGCTGCCTCACAGCGCCAGGGACCTGGATTCGATTCCGGGCCTCGGGTCACTGTCTGTGGGGAGTTTGCACGATCTCCCCGTGTCTGCATGGGTTTCCTCCGGGTGCTCCGGTTTCCTCCCACACTCCAAAGATGTGCGGGTTAAGTGGATTGGCCATGCTCAATTGCCCCCTAGCGTCAGGGGGTCAGAAGGGTGAATACGGGGATAGGGCCTGGGTGGGATTATGGTCGGTGCAGACTTGATGGGCTGAATGGCCTCGTTCTGGGGGCGGCACGGTAGCGCAGTGGTTAGCACTGCTGCTTCACAGCTCCAGGGTCCCGGGTTCGATTCCCGGCTCGGGTCACTGTCTGTGTCGAGTTTGCACATTCTCCTCGTGTCTGCGTGGGTTTCCTCCGGGTGCTCCGGTTTCCTCCCACAGTCCAAAGATGTGCGGGTTAGGTTGATTGGCCAGGTTAAAAATTGCCCCTTAGAATCCTAAGATGCGTAGGTTAGAGGGATTAGTGGCTAAATATATGGGGGTAGGGCCTGGGTGGGATTGTGGTCGGTGCAGACTCGATGGGCCGAATGGCCTCCTTCTGCACTGTAGGGTTTCTATGATCTATGTTCTGCAATGGAGGGATTCTATGGATTCTAATTTGTGCACAGCAAGATCCCGCAAACTGAGCCTTTTTTTTGTGATGTTGACTGAAGGATAAATATCGACCGAGACATCAAGGATAACTGCCCCCGGCCTCTCCCTCAGAATAGCGCCACGGGGATGTTATATTCCACACCCCCCCCCCCAGAGCAGGTAAATGATCCCTCAGTTTCAACATCCCATCTCAGAGATAGTGCACCTCCAACAATGCAGCACTTCCTCAGCGTTCCACAATGTATCAGCCTTGATTTTTGTACTCAGGTCCCGGATCCGGGGAGTTGGGGGAGGATCTAATCCAGATGTGGCAACGCTACCTACCGAGCCATGGCTAACATTTAAAACATTTTAAAACACAGGTTCAAGGTGAGAGGGGGAAAGTTTAAGGGAGATGTGTGGGGGAGGTTTTTCACCCAGAGTGTGGTGGGTGCCTGGAACGCGCTGCCAGAGGAGGTGGTGGAAGCAGGCACATTAGCGACATTTAAGAGGCATCTGGATGGGGACATGAATAGGGAGGGAATAGAGGGATATGGTCCGAGTAAGGGCAGATGGTTTTTTTTAGTTTAGTTAGAGCATCATGATCAGCACGGGCTTCAAGGGCCGAAGGGCCTGTTCCTGTGCTGTACTTTCCTTTCATAGAATCTCTACAGTGCAGAAGGAGGCCATTTGGCCCATCGAGCCTGCACCGACAACAATCCCACCCAGGCCCTACCCCCATATCCCTACACATTTACCCGCTAATCCCTCTAACCTACGCATCTCAGGACACCAAGGGGCAATTTTAGCATGGCCAATCAACCTAACCAGCACATCTTTGGACTTTGGGAGGAAACCGGAGCACCCGGAGGAAACCCACACAGACACGGGGAGAACATGCAGACTCCACACAGACAGTGACCCAAAGCTAGGAATCGAACCTGGGTCCCTGGCGCTGTGAGGCAGCAGTGCTAACCACCATGCCACCTTTTTGTTAAAACACTGAATTTGTTCGTTTTACTTTAAGAAAAATTCTGCTTACCATTCCTTCATATAGTTGAGATTGACAACTTAGTAAAGTTTGAATTGTACAGCTGAAAATGGGTTTATCTCAAATAAAATGAGCATTTTAAAGGGTGGTGTCAACCCACCTATAACTGAAAATAACATTTAAAACTAGATTACTGGAAGTAGCCCGCCATTGGCCAGCAGCAGGGTTTTCCAGTCCCGTCGCTGTCAGTTACGGTTACCGGGTGTAGGCCTCACTGGCTAGGCCTGTGTTTATTGCCCATCGCTGTCTTAAATGCTGCCATTATTTATTCAAGGACAGGCAACAAATGCTGGCCTAGCCAGTGAGGCCCACATTCCCCAATTTAATTTTTTAAAACCTAAAGCTGGAATTTTTCGGCCATTCCTGCCGGCGGGATTTTCCAGTCCCACCGACGGCCACAGCAGGGGAACCCAAAGAGGGGCAAACCAGGGGAAAACCCATTGTCAGCCACAGGACCTCTGTTGCCGTAAAACATGCTGCGGGTTGGAGGAGGGGAGCCACAAAATCCCCCCCCCCTAGCTCATCGCAGTCAGCTCTTTAGTACATTTATAAGTTAAGTTCATTGAACACCTCACTGCACACCTGCTTAATCCAAAAGATTCCATTAAATCTAAGCAAAGGTCGACAAAGGAGCCCCATTCGCGGAAAATCCAGTTGGAGTCTAATCCACCCGGGGATGGGTGGGCGGCCATTTTGTGAGTGAGGCCTGTCGCTGGAAACCATCGCAAAACACCACAGGAAACTCGAACCGAGCACAACTTGTCCTCCGAATTCCGTCAGCTCTTTTTTTTGCCCACCAACATCGGACAATTCCACCAACAAAACCGCGGCAATCCCAATTTACTTTTCATCTTTCTTGCAAAAGCTAGAACTTAGAAACATAGAAAACGGGTGGAGGAGTAGGCCATTCGAGCCTGCACCACCATTCAATGTGATCATGGCTGACCATGCACTTTCAGCATCCCCACTCCCGCTTTCTCTCCATTCCCCTTGATCCCTTTAGCCACAAGGGCCACGTCCAGCTCCCGCTTGAACATATCTAATGAACTGGCCCCTACAGCTCTCTGTGGTAGAGAATTCCACAGGTTCACAACCTGTGTAGTGGCATTGTCAACGGGCTGGTAATCTAGAGACCCAGGTTTGAATCCCATCATGGTGGATGGTGAAATTTGAATTCAATAAAATTCTGGAAATTAAAAGTTAAATCTGCACTGACCACAATCCCACCCAGCCCCTATCCCCGTAACCCCACATATTTACCCTACAAATCCCCCTGACACTGAGGGTCAATTTAGCATGGCCAAACCACCTAACCTGCACACCTTTGGACTGTGGGAGGAAACCGGAGCATCCAGAGGTAGCCCATGCAGACATGGGGAGAACATGCAGACTCCGCACAGACAGAGGCCGGATTCGAACCCGGGTCCCTGGTGCTGTGTGGCGGCAGTGCTAACCCGCTGGCTGCGCCACCGTGTCCAGGATTTATGGGGTCTGAGCTTTTTTTAAACACCAAACATAAAAGCAGACAGCCCCCTCGTGTTATTGAATTAACACAGGAGGTGAGTGATCATTTCTTACACAGCTAACAGCAACCTAACCTGAACCTTCCTGCAACACACTAATGGAAGAGCCGCACACAGTCTGCAAAGAGAGGATGGAGCACCGTCTCACAGTCGGATGCATTTGTAGATATTTTCAGAGCACTTTATTGGGTAAGGTGAGGGTTAGACAAAGAGTAACAGCTGGTTGGGGAATTTCACATGCTAAGCAGCTCATTTAAATTCACATCCATCTCCATAAATATTAATAAGTAACAACATCCTCATTTATTTTCCATCCTGAACACCCACCATCCCTGCCTCCAGTTTCTAGTCAAAGCCATGCTATGCTATTGATCATCTGTCCAGCGTGGCTCTCCCAATGAGTTCACAGCTCCCCCATTTCCCTTGGCAGGTTAATAACCCTCTTAAACAAACAAACTGACATTCTTTACCCACTTCTTCATCACTAACCACAATCCCGGCAAAGAACTTCTCTACACTTCCCCACTCCTTCCAAATCTTATCGAGTTGGCCCTGCGTTCCAACATGACCACCCACCCAAGCGGAATCCTTCTGATTCCTTTAAGGACGTTAGTCTCGCTCATTCTAGATAAGGCAGCAACATTTTATATCAAACTAGCAATATCAGCCAAACAGCACATTGTTTAAAGGGGGCTTCAGGAACAGAGATAGCAGGTGGCACGGTGGCGCAGTGGTTAGCACTGCTGCCTCGGAGCGCCAGGGACCCGGGTTCGATTCCCGGCTTGGGTCACTGGCTGTGTGGAGTCTGCACGATCTCCCCGTGTCTGCGTGGGTTTCCTCCGGGTGCTCCAGTTCCCTCCTTCTGAAAGACGTGCGGGTTAGGTGCATTGAGCTGAAAAGGCGCCGGACTGTGGCGACTAGGGGAATTTCACAGTAACTTCATTGCAGTGTTAATGTAAGCCTTACTTGCAACTAATAAATAAACTTTTTAAAAAATGGCTTGAGGAGTGTTTGAGGACTCTGGGTCTGTACTCAATGGAATTTAGAAGGATGGGGGGGAATCTCATTGAAACTTACAGAATACTAAAAGGCCTGGATAGAGTGGACGTGGGGAAGATGTTTCCATTAGTCGGAGAGACTAGGATCCGAAGGCACAGCCTCAGAGTGAAGGGGATGACCCTTTGGAACCGAGACGAGAAGGAATTTCTTCAGCCAGAGAGTGCAGAATCTAAGGAATTCAATGCCCCAGAGGGCTGTGGAGGCCAGATCATTGAGTGTATTTAAGACAGAGATAGATAGGTTCTTGATTGGTACGGGGATCAAAGGTTGCAGGGAAAAGGCGGGAGAATGGCGTTGAGAAACATATCAGCCATGATTGAATGGCAGAGCAGACTCATAGAATCCCTACAGTACAGAAGGAGGCCATTCAGCCCATCGAGTCTGCACTGACAACAATCCCATCCCCGTAACCCCACATATTTACCCTGCTAATCCCCCTGACACTAGGGTCAATTTAGCCTGGCCAGTCAACCTAATTTGATGGGCCGATTGGCCTAATTCTGCTCCTGTCTCTTATGGCCTCTCGGTGACAGGGCTACATTTGGGACCCTTGGCTTTATGGTGTTTGAGCATTGAGGACAATAGCAAGGAAATGATGATAAACATGTATTAAAAATGCTGGCGAGGCCACAGCTGGGGTATCTTGGCTAATTCTGGGCACGACACTTTAGGAGGGATGTCGAGGCCTAGGGGCAGGGTGGGAAGGATTTATTAGAATGGTACCAGGGATCGAGGGACTTTAGCTCTGTGGAGAGACTGGAGAAGATGGGATTGTTCTCCTCACAGCTTAAAGGGAGATTTGATAGAGGTGTTCAGAGCGGTGAAGGGTTTTGACAGTTGTAAATAAAGGGAAACCCTTTCCAGTGGCAAAAAGGGTCAGGAACCAAGAGGAACACTAATTTAAGGAGATTGGCAAAATGAGGTGACCTGGGGTGATAGGGGCGGAAAGAATATTCACCAAGTTACTCAGATCTGGAACGTGGGGGAGCTGATTCAGGACTAACTTTCAAACAGAATAAATACCAGAAGGGAAAAAATTGTACCAATACGGGAAAAGAGCAAATTAATGAAACATCTTTTTATTTGCTCTTGGGATATGAGTACAGCATTTATTGCCCATCTCTAATTGCCCTTGAATTAAGTGGCTGGCTAGTCCATTTCAGAGGACAGTTAAGAGTCATAGAATCATAGAATCCCTACATTGCAGAAGGAGGCCATTCGGCCCATCGAGTCTGCACCGACAACAATCCCACCCAGGCCCTATGCCCGTAACCCCACATATTTATTCTGCTAATCCCCCTGACACTAAGGGGCAATCCAGCATGGCCAATCCACCTAACCTGCGTATTGTTGGACTGTGGGAGGAAACTGGAGCACCCGGAGAAAACACACGCAGACACGGGGAGAACATGCAAAATCCACACAGACAGTTGACCACATTGCTGTGGATCTTGAGTCACATGTAGGCCAGGCCCGGAAAGGACGGCAGATTTCCTCCCCTAAAGGACATTAGTGAACCAGATGGGTTTTTACAACAATCTGGTCGTTTTGTGACCATTATAGAACATAGAACATAACAGCGCAGTACAGGCCCTTCGGCCCTCAATGTTGCGCCGACCAGTGAAACCAATCTAAAGCCCATCTAACCTACACTATTCCAATATCATCCATATGTTTATCTAATGACCATTTAAATGCCCTTAATGTTGGCAAGTCCACTACTGCTGCAGGCAGGGCATTCCACGCCCTTACCACTCTCTGAGTGAAGAATCTACCTCTGACATCTGTCCTATATCTCTCACCCCTCAATTTAAAGCTATGTCCCCTCGTGCTAGCCATCACCATCCGAGGAAAAAGGCTCTCACTATCCACCCTATCTAATCCTCTGATCATCTTGTATGTCTCTATTAAGTCACCTCTTAACCTTATTCTCTCTAACGAAAACAACCTCAAGTCCCTCAGCCTTTCTTCATAAGACCTCCCCACCATACCAGGCAACATCCTGGTAAATCTCCTCTGCACCCTTTCCAATGCTTCCACATCCTTCCTATAATGCGGCGACCAGAACTGTACGCAATACTCCAAGTGCAGCCGCACCAGAGTTTTGTACAGCTGCAACATGACCTCCTGGCTCCGAAACTCAATCCCTCTACCAATAAAAGCTAACACTCTGTATGCCTTAACAACCCTATCAACCTGGGTGCCAACTTTCAGGGATCTATGAACATGGACACCGAGATCTCTCTGCTCATCCACACTACTAAGTATCTAACCATTAGCCCAGTACTCTGTATTCCTGTTACTCCTTCCAAAGTGAATCACCTCACACTTTTCCGCATTAAACTCCATTTGCCACCTCTCAGCCCAGCTCTGCAGCTTATCTATCCTTATAAATAAGGATAGATTTTAATTTCAGATGTTTTAACTAACTGAAATTAAATTTACCCCAAGTTAGTGAGATTTGAACTCTCCAGGCCATTAATCCAGGTCTCTGAATTACTAGTAACATGATCATTATGCTATCAAGCATTCAAACTGGATAGCTCTATCAAATAGCCCGCACACGCATGTTGGGCTGAATTACATTGCACAGAGGGCCTACACTGGTACAGCAGATAATAAAGAAAGTGAATGGAATGTTAGCATTTATAGCTAAAGGAATAGAATATAAAGGTAAGGAAGTATTATTGCAACTATACAAGGCATTAGTGAGACCGCACCTGGAGTATTGTGCACAGTTTTGGTCCCCTGATTTGGGGAAAGATGTAGTGGCATTGGAGGCAGTTCAGAGGTGGGTCACTAGATTGATTCCAGAGATGAGGGGTTTGTCGTATGAAGAGAGATTGAACAGTTTAGGCCGATACTCCCTGGAATTTAGAAGAACGAGGGGAGATCAAATTGAGGCATACAAGATGATAAAAGGTATGGATAAAGTAGACGTAGATGCTTCCTCTTGTGGGGCATTCTAAAACGAGAGGTCATAGTCTTAGGATGAGGGACAGCAAATTTAAAACAGAGTTGAGGAGAAACTACTTCTCCCAAAGGGTTGTGAATCTGTGGAGTTCGCCATCCCAAAGTGCGGTGGGTGCTGGGACAGTGAGTAAGTTTAAGGAGGAGTTAGACAGATTTTTAATTGGTAATGGGTTGAAGGGTTATGGGGAGAAGGCAGGAAAATGGGGATGAGGAGCATATTCAGCCATGATCGAATGGCGGAGTGGACTCGATGGGCCGAATGACCTAATTCTGCTCCTATATCTTATGAACTGACTCTCTGACAGAACATCTTTACCCCAGTCCACCCCCACTCCTCCCCCTGCCCGATAAACCTAAAGGCAATGTTGTAAACACAACAACGACGATATGGTTACCATTGTAAGACTAAACACTGAGCGTACATTAAGTATGCAAGAATTATCAGACTGTAAATCACCACAGGCATAAATGGTAATCAAGTGGATTGTCATATCATTAGTTTACAACGGTAAAACAATGTTTTGTGTCCAAAACCATTACCAAGTTGGATTTACAGTCATTGTATCACATCTACCACTCAACAACTTCAGCTGCTCAATCTCCAATCTCAAATCACCCACTCTACAAATAATTCATTGACATGGAGAATCCTGGTACCTCAGTAAATGACGCAACCCATACAAAGGCTTTGACAAAGGGTCTTCTGGACTCGAAACGCCAGTTCCTTTCTATCCTTACAGATGCCGCCAGACCTGCTGAGATTTTCCAGCATTTTCTCTTTTGGTAGACGCTACCCATAACGTGTTCATACTTTCAAAGACTCCCACCTTTAATTACCTCTTGCACACCAATAAACCTTTCACGCTTTAGTTCCCTTTAAAACTTATTTCAACTAATTTTGTTTGAATTCCTTCTCCCCGTCACTTACAGCGTCCCCAATGTATTCAATGGTATTTCCCCCTTCACACACTCCTCTTCATCAGGCTTTTTGGCATTTCCTCTAAAGTTTGTTTATTAGTGTTACAAGTGGGCTCACATTAACACTGCAATGAAGTTACTGTGAAAATCCCCTAGTCGCCACACTCCAACGCCTGTTCGGGTACACCGAGGGCGCTCACCTGATGAAGGGGCAGCGCTCCGAAAGCTCATGACACCAAATAAACCTGTTGGACTTTAACCTGGTGTTGTGAGACTTCTTACTGAGGGAGATTTTAGCATGGCCAATGCACCTAACCAACACGTCTTTCGGACTGTGGGAGGAAACCGGAGCACCCGGAGGAAACCCAAGCAGACAACGTGGAGTGACAGACAGTGACCCAATCCAGGAATCAAAGCCGGGTCCCTGGCGCTGTGAGGCAGCGGTGCTAACCACTGTGCCACGTTGCCGTCCCCTAATCACTTACAGCATCCCCAACGTGTTTAATGGTATGTCCCCCTACTTAGGCCTTCAGATCCCCCTCTTCATTGGCCATTTTGGCATTTCCTCTAGTTAATGAGCCATACCCAAAGATAACCTGCAATCCTCCTCCAACCCTCCCCCCGTACCCCCCACGCCCCCTGCACCCCCCTCGCACCCCCCCCACGCCCCCTGCACCCCTACCCCCCTCGCACCCCCCACCCCCTGCACCCCCCACGCCCCCTGCACCCCTACCCCCTCGCACCCCCCACCCCCTGCACCCCCCTCGCACCCCCCCAGGGACCCGGGTTCAATTCCGGCTTGGGTCACTGTCCGTGTGGAGTCTGCACGTTCTCCCTGTGCATGGGTTTCCTCCGGGTGCTCCGGTTTCCTCCCACAGTCCAAAGATGTGCGGGTTAGGTGTATTGGCCATGCTAAATTGACCCGTAGTGTTAGGGTAAATACATGGGGATCGGGCTTGGATGGGATTGTGGACAGTGCAGACTCGATGGGCTGAATGGCCTCCTTCTGCACTGTAGGGATTCTATGATTTGTTATGCCTCTCTCTATCCATCTGGAAACAGTACCAGATTAGATGCCCACATAACCATAACAGGGCAGGGATATGTGCAAACTGGCTGCCACGATTCCCATATTACAACAGTGACAGCACTTCAAAAAGTACTTCAAAGTCCTTTTATAGATGCACCATAGAAAACATTTTTACTTGTTGTATTACAGCTTGGTATGGGCTCCTGCTCCGACCAAGACCACAAGGAACTACAAAGGGTTGGGAATGAAGCTCAGTCCATCAGGCAAACCAGCCTCCCATCCATTGACTCTGTCTACACTTCCCGCTGCCTCGGAAAAGCAGCCAGCATAATCAAGGACCCCACGCACCCCGGACATTCTCTCTTCCACATTCTTCCATTGGGAAAAAGATACAAAAGTTTGAGGTCACGTACCAACCAACTCAAGAACAGCTTCTATCCTGCTGCCATCAGACTTTTGAATGGACCTACCATATAGTAACTTGATCTTTCTCTACACCCTAGTTATGACTGTCACACTACATTTTGCACCCCCTCCTTTCCTTCTCCCGTGTACTCTATGAATGGTATGCTTTGTCTGTATAGCGCGCAAGAAACAATACTTTTCACTGCATGTTAATACATGGGACAATAATAATCAAATCAAATCATTGGCTGTGAAGTCCTTTGGGACATGCCTGGGTGATGAAAGGCGCTATATAACTGCAAATCTTTATCTTTTATATATAAGGATCCCCAAAGGCCTCAATGATCCCCGGGGGGTTTTTTGTCACTGATATTTTCCAGGAAACATTTTTATTTCACTCGGATTTCTTTTTTTATTTTTCCAAAATGGCACAGTGGCACAGCGGCAAGCACTGCTGCCTCACAGCACCAGGGACCCAAGTTCAATTCTGGCCTCGGGTCACTGTGTGTGTGTGTGTGTGTGGAGTTTGCATGTTCCCCCGTGTCCGCGTGGGTTTCCTCCGGGTGCTCCAGTTTCCTCCCACAGCCCAAAGATGTGTGGGTTAGGTGGATTGGCCATGCAAACACCTCTGCTGTTTGTGATATATATAAATGATTTGGAGGAAGATGTAGCTGGTGTGATCAGTAAGTTTGCGGACAACACAAAGATTGCTGGAGTTGCGGATAGTGATGAACATTGTCAGAGAATACAGCAGGATATCGATAGGCTGGAACATTGGGCGGAGAAATGGCAGATGGAATTTAATTCAGATAAATGCGAAGTGATGCATTTCGGTAGATCTAATGTAAGGGGGAGCTATACAATAAATGGCAGAACCATCAGGAGTATAGACACACAGAGGGACCTGGGTGTACAAGTCCATAGATCCTTAAAGGTGGCAGCACAGGTGGAGAGGGTGGTCAAGAAGGCATATGGCATGCTTGCCTTTATTGGACGGGGCATAGAATATAAAAGTTGGCATATGATGTTGCAGCTGTATAGAATGATGGTTAGGCCACATTTGGAATACTGTGCCCAGTTCTGGTCACCACACTACCAGAAGGACGTGGAGGCTTTGGAGAGAGTACAGAGAAGGTTTACCAGGATGTTGCCTGGTATGGAGGGTCTTAGCTATGAGGAGAGATTAGGTAAACTGGGGTTGTTCTCCCTGGAAAGACGGAGGATGAGGGGCGACCTAATAGAGGCGTATAAAATTATGGAGGGCATAGATAGAGTGAACAGTGGGAAGCTTTTTCCCAGGTCGGAGGTGACGAACACAAGGGGTCATGGGTTCAAGGTGAGGGGGGCAAGGTTCAACACAGATGTCAGGGGGACGTATTTTACACAGAGGGTGGTGGGGGCCTGGAATGCACTGCCAAGCAAGGTGATTGAGGCGGACACGCTGGGATCGTTTAAGACTTATCTAGATAGCCACATGAACAGACTGGGAATAGAGGGATACAAAAGAATGGTCTAGTTGGGCACATGAGCGGCGCAGGCTTGGAGGGCCGAATGGCCTGTTCCTGTGCTGTATTGTTCTTTGTTCTAAGTTGACCCTTAGTGTCAGGGGGATTAGCAGGGTAAATATGTGGATTATGGGGATAGGGCCTGGGTGGGATTGTTGTTGGTGCAGACTCGATGGGCCAAGTGGCCTCCTTCTGCACTGTAGATTCTATGAAAACAAAAGGATTTCAGTCACAGAAATCAAGTACTTAAAATCTGGAGATGGTGCCTGGAGAGAGCATTTTGACTTAAAGTTTATTTATTAGTCACACATAGGCTTACATTAACACTGCAATGAAGTTATTGTGAAAATTCCCTGGTCCCCACATTCTGGCACCTGTTTGGGTACACTGAGGGAGAATTTAGCATGGCCAATGTATCCAGCCAGCACGTCTTTCAGACTGTGGGGGGAAACTGGAGGAAACCCAGGCAGATCCGGGGAGAACGTGCAGGCAATTATCAGGGAAGAGCTTACTGCACAACACTGGGGTTGAAGTAGTGGATTTAAGATGATCAATTGTCAGGGAAAACCTTACTGCACACACACACACTAGAGAAAGCCAGTTCCTAAACACCAGGGCATTGTACATGTGAAGATTGAGTCATTGTTAATTGAGGAGCTCCCAGTTGCATCTTCCTAATCCCAATTAAGGAGAGGGGGAAGGAAGCAGTCCATTCTTCCCCTTGTCCTCTCTGTGACTGGGATTCATGGGGCTGGCTACAAGCTGAACAATAGCCAGGCACTGGAGGCTGGCTCCCTGCAGTTTGTGAATGTAGGCGCTGCCGGAAGAAAGCAGGGAGGAAGCCGGCTCTTTAAACTGGAGGGGAGCGAGAGAGCAAGCGCTGAGTGTAGCGAGTGGCAGCTGTAGCGAGTCAGCGCTGTCCAGCCTGCGCTGTGTCTGTGCAGCAACACACTGCCCACACTCACTCAATCACTCACACACACACTCGCTCAAGCAGCCCAAATCCACCTCCCAGCTGCAGACCCGGCCTTTGCTTTGTTACAGCAGACAGCCCCAATGAATTAATAATGCCAACAGCAGAGGAGGGGAGAGAGAGAACCTTTCCATTTAACAGACACGACAAAAAAAATAAGCTTTGCCACAAATACCGACTGACCTGTCACACTGGCTTTTGCCACTCTCTGAATAATGGCCTTCATGCTGTCTGATTGGTAACAGGACAAGCGGGCTGTGATGCTGGAAGCCGTGAGGGTTTTTTCTCTCTCTCTCTTGCCTTGGTGCAGTGTCAGTGTTGAATCAGACAGAGGAAGTCAGCTGTACGAAACTGAGCACAGTGTTTCCCCTACAGGACAGGAGCAGAGCTACACACTGCAACTGGACAAGATAGACACCTACCAGAAATAAGACAGAGCAAGGTTTGCCCACCTACAGTGGTGCGGCACCGTGGTCAGCACTAGGGACCCGGTTCCGATTCCCGGCTTGGGTCACTGTCTGTGCGGAGTCTACACGTTCTCCCCGTCTCTGCATGGGTTTCCTCCGGGTGCTCCAGTTTCCTCCCACAGTCCGAAAGACGTGCTGGTTAGGTGCTAAATTCTCCCTCAGTGTACCCGAACAGGCGCCGGAGTGTGGCGACTAGGGGATTTTCACAGTAACTTCATTGCAGTGTTAATGTAAGCCGACTTGTGACTTGAAACTTTAAACACACACACTAAACTGCAACTGGACACGGTATAGAACTCTAGAAAATTACAAGTAGCATAAATAGGGTTGACAGCCAGAATCTTTTTCCCAGAGTTGAAATGTTTAATACGAGCGAGCATGCACTTAAGGTGGCACAGTGGTTGGCACTGCTGCCTCACAGCTCCAGGGACCCGGATTCAATTCTGACCTCGGGTAACTGTCTGTGTGGAGTCTGCACATTCTCCCAGTGTCTGCATGGGTTTCCTCCGGGCGCTCCGGTTTCCTCCCACACTCCAAAGATGTGCGGTTTAGGTGGATTGGTCATGCTAAATTGCCCCTTAGTGTCGGGGGGGATTTGCAGGGTAAATTTGTGGGTTTGCGTGGGGATAGGGCCTAGGTGGGATTGTTGTCGTTGCAGGCTCAATGGGCTGAATGGCCTCCTTCTGCACTGTAAGGATTCTAAGGCGAGAGGGGGTAAGTTCAAAGGAGATGTGAGTGGCAAGTGTTTTACACAGAGAGTGGTAGGTGTCTGGGATGCGCTGCTAGGGGTGGTGGTGGAGGCAGATGAGTTAGGGGTGTTTAAGGGGCTTTTAGATAAGCACATGAATATGCAAAGAATAGAGGGATAGGGACCAAGGACAGGCAGAAGGGAATAGTTTAATTTGGCGCCATGTTCAACGCAACATTGTGGGCCAAAGGGCCTGTTCCTGTGCTGTATTGTTCCAGGTTCATATCAAACAGGAATAAGATAGAGCAAGGTTTATTCATACACACACACACACACACACACACACACACACACACACACACACGTATGTCTGTGTATGTAGGCTCCAATGACCCCATTAGAAGCCGAATGTTTAGTGTCACTTCTTTATTATTTTTTACACATTTAGTAGTGAATAAATTAGTTCCATTCTAGGGATATCTTCATAAAAAAGGAACTTAAACCTATGTTGTGAACACAGTAAGAAGTCTCACAACACCAGCTTAAAGACCAACAGGTTTATCTGGTGTCACAAGCTTTTGGAGCGCTGCTCCTTCATCAGTTGAGTGTGAAGCAGCGCTCCGAAAACTCGTGGTTCCAAATAAACCTGTTGGACTTTTACCTGGTGTTCAGTCATAGAAGTCATTGAAATCCTACAGTGCAGAAGGAGGCCATTCGGCACCGACCACAATCCCACCCAGGCCCTACCCCCATATCCCTACATATTTACCCGCTAATCCCTCTAACCTACGCATCTCAGGACACTAAGGGGCAATTTTAGCATGGCCAATCAACCTAACTTGCACATCTTTGGACTGTGGGAGGAAACCGGAGCACCCGGAGGAAACCCACGCAGACACGAGGAGAATGTGCAGACTCCACACAGACAGTGACCCAAGCCGGGAATCGAACCCAGGTCCCTGGAGCTGTGAAGCAGCAGTGCTAACCACTGTGCTACCGTGCCGCTCCGGTTGTGAGACTTCTTACTGTGCCCACCCCAGTCCAACAACATATTATGTTGTGACCAGTTGAGGAGATTGAGTCGAGGGGAGTCACCCCTTCTCACCTGGTGAAACAAGACCTATGGCGAAGATGAGAAAGATTATGATCACCATCGACTTGAAGCCATGCAGAGAACCAGGATTGAGCTAAACATCGGCAAATGTATTGTTAAAGTAACAGGATGTCAGTTCTTCGGAATAGTATACAAATCTCCCAGAGTCAAGCCGAGTCCTAAAAAAGTCACAGCCATCTCCAAGAGGCAAGAAATAGTTGAGAAATTTCCTTGGCCTGATCCAGTACAAGGGTTCCTTCATACCTCACACGTCAGAGCACACCGCAAATATACAAGTGCTGATCAAAGAAGAGGTTGATGTGGAGATGCAGGCGTTGGACTGGGGTGGGCACAGTAAGAAGTCTCACAACATCAGGTTAAAGTCCAACAGGTTTATTTGGAATCACGAGCTTTCAGAGCGCTGCTCCTTCATCGTCTGCTTCACTCACCTGATGAAGAAGCAGTGCTCTGAAAGCTCATGATTTCAAATAAACCTCTTGGACTTTAACCTGGTGTTGTGAGACTTCTTACAAAGAAGAGATTGGCCTGGGATTCTCTGACCTTGCCCACAGCTGACACTCTCCAGGACAGAGCCCAGTTCATCTCCTGGTTATTTAACTGATTTGCTGAATAGTTTAAAGTTTATTTATTTGTGTCACAAGTAGGCTCACATTAACACTGCAATAAAGTTACTGTGAAAATCCCCCGTCGCCACATTACACCATCTGTTCGGGTACACTGAAGGAATGGCCAATGCACCTAACCAGCACGTCTTTCAGACTTTGGGAGAAAACCCACGCAGACACGGAGAGAACATCTATAATAAAACCCACGCAGACACGGGGAGAACGTGCAAACTCTGCTTAGACAGTGACCCGAGCCGGGAATCGAACACAGGTCCTTAGCGCTGTGAGGCAGCAGAGTGAATCACTGTACCACGGTGCCGCCCATATGGGTTCAACCTCATCGTCATTACTTTGGGCACCACATTACTCAAAATGCACATAAAGTCACTCAAGAGAAACCCCAGGAAATACCGAGCGGTAAAGGAAGAGCCAAGCCTTGCTTTATTGCTGCTCCAATCTCCACCTCTGAAGGCTGACATAAAATTACCTGCAGGACTAGTGAATGGAAGAAGTACAAAACAACTCTGCCAAGTGTTGGGGTACAGATCAGAAGCCCGAAGGTATATTATGAAACTAGACTGGTCCCCAACTATTTGCTATTTTGGCATTAATGTGAGGATAGGATGTTTCACACCAGGGGTGAATCTACTGATACACTGGGGAAATGTTATTTAACTATAACAAATGAATTAGCTTAACTTTTAACAATTGGACAATACTTAAACAAGGCAATTCTTAACTACTCATCTATGAGTTTCAATTCAAGAAATATTCCTCTTATAGACTTAACCCCCCTCTTTAAAATTAGTCAGCAAAACACAGGTTTACTTGCTTCTCTCTAGAGCTCTCAGAGAGGCTTTTTCAAAGAGAGAGAGACACTGCTTCCTTCTGGCAGTCCAGGCACAAACTGCTTGTTTTAAAAAATGAAAGAGAAACCGTATCTTCCCTGCAAGCTTAGCTCCTCCCATTAAGCATACAACTCTGTCCCTCTCAATCAACCTAATCTACTCTGAAACCCCATGGGAAACCTAAGTAAACATAAATGCATTCGCTCAGCTTAAAACAATTACCCTGGGTACTTATTCTGTTCTCCCAGCTACCAATTTAAAAGCTTTCTTAAACAAATTGGCACCTTACAAAACAGATCTGAATTCTAAACATACCCCTTACAAGAAGCTTGATATACATATATTTCTTCAAGGTGCAGTATCATCACACAAGCAAGATTCTCCCTCCAAGTGACCAGGACATAAGACAACAACTCATTGAAGGTAGAAGGAACTCAACATTTCAACAAGTTTGCAAAATCCCTGCCTGAGTTGTTGAAAAGACAAACTATCCAACCAAACAAGATCACAAAAAACTACAGAGGGTTGTGAATGGCCCAATCCATCAAGCAAACCAGCCTCCCATCCATTGACTCTGTCTACACTTCCTGCTGCCTTGGCAAAGCAGCCAGCATAATCAAGGACCCCATCCACCCCGGACATTCTCTCTTCCACCTTCTTCTTTCGGGAAAACGTCTGAGGTCACGTACCAACCAACTCAAACTTCTTACCTGCTGCTGTCAGAATTTTGAATGGACCTACTTCGCACTAAGTTGATCTTTCTCTACACCCTAGCTATGACTGTAACACTACATTCTGCACTCTTTTCCTTCTCTATGAACAGTATGCTTTGTCTGTGTAGCGCGCAAGAAACAATACTTTGCACTGTATCCCAATTCATGTGACAATAATAAATCTAATTAAAGGCCACGCCCTAAGATCCAATAATGAAAGCCTGGAGCCCAGCAAGAATAGTTGGTGAAGCTGAGATGCCGAGGTCAGTCAGCATTGAGCCTGAAACCAGTAGGCAAATGAGAAGGAACAGACTCCATATTTGGCTTATGCTTGAACTGAAAATAAAACAGAAAAGGCCATCGACAACATCGAAAATATGAACAACATCACTTACCAGTGACACAACATCAGGCACCACTCCTTCAACACCAGGAGGGTGCACATGTGTGCGGTGTGCCAACCCATTGCTGAGATCGATGAATGCCAAGTCTACAAGATGGAGGCACGTACGATCAATTATATTTTTCAGAGAAAATAAACTAACTGTGGGGCGGTACGGGTGGCACAGCGCCAGAGACCCGGGTTTGATTCCCGGCTTGGGTCACTGTCTGTGTGGAGTCTGCACGTTCTCCCTGTGTCTGTGTGGGTTTCCTCCGGTTTCCTCCGAATGACGTGCTGGTTAGGTGCATTGGCCATGCTAAATTCTCCCTCAGTGTACCCGAACAGGCACCCGGAATATGGCAACTGGGGGATTTTCACAGTAACTTCGTTGCAGTGTTAATGTAAGCCTACTTGTGACACTAATAAATAAACTTCAAAAAATTATATTAAAAAACTATTAGGGGGTTCAGCCCATTGTTAATCTTCTTTTGTTTAGAAAATAAAGTTGACGATTGGAATTGGTGATGGAACATCAAGAAAATGGGGTGAAATTTTGTTTTCTTATTCATGAAAAGGTAGGAACTAATTGTTATGAGCAGGTGTATCCCAGGGTGCCAGATTCACTGTCACACTGCAGGCAGGTGCCAAGGACAATCAGCCAATCAGCCACATGAAGAGCAAGAGGAACACTCAATGAGGCTCCAGCATTTTGGGTGGAATTTTCCAGTCCCATTCACCATGGTAATCGTAGCTGGCGGAACATGGACAATGCAAATCTCTGTTGACCTCAGGCGGGATTTTCCAGTCTTCGGGCAAGCACGGTCTGAAAATTCCACCCTTTGAGTCTAGAGTGTAATTAGTGTGAACTTATGGGAAGCAGGAGACATGACAGTCATATGGATGAAGTACCAGTGGGAGATGAGGGCAAAGTGTTTTTACGCTGTGAGTGGTTAGGGTCTGGAATGTGCTGCCTCAGAATGTGGCGGGAGCAAATTCGATCACGGCTTTTAGAAGGGAATTGGCTAAGAGCCTGAAGATAAGCTGTGGGGAAAGGATGGGGGAGTGCATGCGAATAGCTGAGTTGTTCTTGCAAAGAGCCAGCATGGACATAATGGATCAAATGGCCTCCTTCTATTCTGTAAACTATGTGTGGCATGGTGACACAGTGGTTAGCACTGCTGCCTCACAGCGCTAGGGACCTAGGTTTGATTCCCGGCTCGGGTCACCGTCTGTGCGGAGTCTGCACATTCTCCCCCGTGTCTGCGTGGGTTTCCTTCAGATGCTCCGGTTTCCTCCTACAGTCCGAAAGACGTGCTGGTAAGGTGCATTGGCCATGCTAAATTTTCCCTCCGTGTACCTGAACAGGTGCCGGAGTGTGGCGACTAGGGGATTTTCACAGTAACTTCATTGCAGTGTTAATATAAGTCTACTTGTGACACTAATAAATAAACTTCTAAAAAAATTAATGGTTCAAGGCACCCAGCTATGGGCTGCTTTAAATAGCTCATGCAGAGGAAGGAGAAATTCTAATCTTTAATGGATGAATGTTTACGGGAAGTATTTGAATGTGTTAAGCACTTACCCATATCTCTCGTTCTCGTAAAGATAACAATATTGATGGCCAGCACTATAACTTCATTAACATAGTTATCCTTCCTTTCTTTCAAAGACACCAATTCCCATGAAGATAATGGAATTGGCTGGATGAGAATTAACCCTTAAAAACATTGAAACACAAGTTTATTGGGAAATATATTGTAGTTTAAAGCTGAAACCCACACCAGGTCATGCATGATTCATAAGCCATGAATCAATAGAGAGATGTGTTGTGGCACAGTGGGTTAGCAACCCTGCCTCTGAGCCAGAAGCTCCAATATTCAAATCCCACCTCAGGATTTTTAATTTATAAGTTTATTATTCATTAGTCACAAGTAAGGCTTACATTAACACTGCAATGAAGTTACTGTGAAATTCCCCTAGTCGCCACAGTCCGGCACCTGTTCGGGTCAATGCACCAAACCAGCACGTCTTTCAGACTGTGAGAAGAAACCAGAGCACCCGGAGGAAACCCATGCAGATACGGGGAGAACGTGCAAACACCACACAGACGGTGACCCGAGCCGGGAATCGAACCCGGGTCCCTGGCACTGTGAGGTAGCAGTGCTAACCGTTGGGCCACTGTGCCACTCGATTTGATGGCCAAGGAAGGTGCATTCATAATGTGATCAAGCAGGTTGAGTGCCAACATGCAAAATCCTTCCAAACACCGCACCAATGGTTGACGGTTAGAGTGGGACAGTCTCCTGGTCAGCCACGCTTGAGGAAGAGTGACACCCACTCAAGCCAGTGGCCTGTTCCAGGTAAAACCTCACTGTGGGAAGAGATGAAAGTCTGCCTTGTGCACATTGGGTGCTGAAAGTCAAACAAACAAATCATAAATCAATATCATGGCAAAATAAAATCAACGGCTCCCTGCAGCCATTCTTGGCTGGCTGTATGTTCTCATGATGTGGAGATGCCGGCGTTGGACTGGGGTAAACACAGTAAGAAGTTTAACAACACCAGGTTAAAGTCCAACAAAGCTTGTGTGGCTTTTGCTACCAAATAAACCTGTTGGACTTTAACCTGGTGTTGTTAAACTTCTTACTGTATGTTCTCAGCCATGTTATGGGCGGCACGGTGGCACAGTGGTTAGCACTGCTGCCTCACAGCACCAGGGACCCGGGTTCGATTCCTGGCTTGGGTCACTGTCTGTGCGGAGTTTGCACGTTCTCCCCGTGTCCACATGGGTTTTCCCCGGGTGCTCCAGTTTCCACCTAGAGTCCAAAGATGTGCAGATTAGGCGGGTTTGTCATGATAAACTGCCCTTTAGTGTACAAAGATGTGTAGGTTCGGGGGATTAGCCACGGTAAATGTGCGGGGTTAGGGGGATAAGGTGGAGGGGAGGGTCTGGGTGGGATGCTCTTTCAGAGATGGGCTGGCTGGCCTCTTTCTGCACTGTAGGGATCCTATGATTTGGTTTCCTCATTTAAAGGTGTCTAAAAGACTTAGACCAGAAACCATGGGAAATTACTTGTAGATTGATTAAGACTAGGAAGGTCCAAAGACGTGCGGTTTAGGTGGATTGGCCATGCTAAATTGCCTCTTAGTGTCAGGGGGGCTAGTTAGTGTAAATGCATGGGGTTATGGAGATAGGGTTTGGGTGGGATTGTGGTCGGTGCTGAATGGCCTCCTTCTGCACTGTAGGGATTCTATGATATTATACAAGCAGACTATTGGGATGAATTCTTTGCTGATTCACATGGTGATCTCAAATGATCTAGAAGGATTTCAATGTGAGGTTTTGCGGTTTATTTGTTACAGTACATATTAATATGGATTTTGATGAAATGTATAAAATTTATACTGTGATTGTTATATATTTAAGTGGTTGCATGATTGCTTTAAGAGCAGGTCATATGATTTGATGTTGTCATTGGGGTGTTTCGTGGGCACCTGCCTTAGTTTCGTTTACTACTCTGTATAGACAATAGCTCCTACAATAAATCTGTTGTTATTTTGAATCGACATGTGCAAACCACGGGTGGGATTCTCTGGTCGCGCTCACCCCAAAACTGAAGAATCCCATCCGAGATCAATGGACCTCTGCGTGGTCCGCACCCGCCCCCCGCCCGCCCACTAAGATTCCCGTGGCGGGATGGGAGAATTCCCCCCACATCTTTTCATTTTGTTTAAAACCCACAACCTCTACCATAGTTAGGACATTACAGTTATAAACTAAATAAAAGATATTAAATTAATTCTTTAGTGTTATTGGTTTTTACTTCCATAGAATCATAGAATCCCTACAGTGTAGAAGGAGGCCATTGTGGTGAACCATAGTTGGTTACCACTATGAGTGCTGAGCCATGGATGGTCAGCACTATGGGTGTTTGTAGACATGTTACTGTTGTCACTGTTGGGGTTAGGGTTGGGCTGTTCTACCTGTTGATATTGTTCTGTGGTACACTCCAGTTGGCTCCGCCTACCTGGGGAAGTATAAAGGTCACTGCACTGCCTGGTAACCCTTTAGTCTGGGATTGTATTGTATATAGTGTGCTCCATTCTTGTTAGTAATAAAAGCCTTTATTTCCCGGGTACAATCTAGCCTCCCGAGTGATTTAATCGCGCATCAATTTTATTACTAACAAAATTTTGGTTAAAAAAAAACCATGGAGCAAATGTTGAAACCCGATCGGCTTATTTTAGATCCACGTGCGGCAGGAGCGTCAAACACTTTCGACCATTGGTTAAAGTGTTTTCAAGACTACATCGATGCCTCAACAGCCATTCAAAACGACGCCGAAGGTGCCTGGTGACCCTTTAGTCTGGGATTGTATTGTATATAGTGTGCTCCATTCTTGTTAGTAATAAAAGCCTTTATTTCCCGGGTACAATCTAGCCTCCCGAGTGATTTAATCACGCATCAGCCATTCAGCCCATCGAGTCTGACCGACAACAATCCCACACAGGCCCTATCCCCATAACCCCACAAATTTACCCTGGTAATCCCTCTGAAACTAAGGGTCGATTTCATGGCCAATCCACCTAACCTGCTCATCCTTGGATTGTGGGAGGAAACCAGATCACCTGGAGGAAACGCACGCAGACACGGGGAGAACATGCAAACTGGATGGCATGGTGGCACAGTAGTTAGCACTGCTGCCTCACAGCGCCAGGAACCCAGGTTCGATTCCCAGCTTGGGTCACTGCCTGTGTGGAGTTTGCACATTCTCCCCGTGTCTGCATGGGTTTCCTCCGGCTGCTCTGGTTTCCTCCCACAGTCCAAAAGATGTGCTGGTTAGGTGCATTGGCCATGCTAAATTGCCCCTTAGTGCCAGGGGGTCTAGCTAGGGTAAATGCATGGGGTTATGGGGATGGGGCCTCAGTGGGATTGTGGTTGGTACTGACTTGACGGGCCGAATGACCTCCTTTTGCACTGTCGGATTCTATGATTACACACAGTCACCCAAGATCAGAATTGAACACGGGTCCCTGGCACTGTGCCACCGTGCCACCTCATTGCTTTGCAACAGTCTTTGTGGGGCCCAACTCAAACAGATATGTCAATCCCTCAAAAACATTCCTGTGTGAAGACCCATGACCTTTGGTCGAAAAAAATTGCTCTGAAAAATTTGACTTCAACATGAGTATATATGTGAAAATGAGAGGTCTGGAATTTAACCCACCGTAAGCAACCTTGGCTGATCTCATCCTCAGTCACTGTGGGTATTGGCTTTGCAACCTCTAAATAATGGAGGGTGAAATTCAGTCAGAAAATGCCCCTTTTACAGGTTGCTGTGACTCTAATGGAACGCAGACATTCAGGGAGCACAGGACTAGGCTTGGCTGTGGATTAGGAACCATTTTCTCATTGGGAAGTAATTTTCATTTAGCTTTCATTTAGCAAGAAGGAGATAGCTGTTAAAGGCTTCTCTGTGAGTAGCTACATGTGCAACATGGTGGCATTGTGGTCAAGTCACTGAATTAGTAATCCAGAGACACAGACATTGGGCAGCACAGTGGCACAGTGGTTAGCATTGCTGCCTCACAGCGCCAGGGACCCAGGTTCAATTCCCAGCTCAGGTCACTCTCTGTGTAGAGTTTGCATGTTCTCCCCGTGTCTGCATGGGTTTCCTCCCACAGTCCAAAGATGTGCAGGTTAGGTGCATTGGCCATGCTAAATTGACCCTTAGTGTCCCAGGATGCTTAGGTTAGAGGGATTAGCAGGGTAAATATGTGGGGTTACAGGGATAGGGCCTGGGTGGGGATTGTTGTTAGTGCAGATTCAATGGGCCAAATGGCCTCCTTCTGCACTGTAGGGATTCTATGATTCTAGGGACACGGGGTTTCAATCCCAGCATGGCAGTTGGTGGAATTTGAATTCAATTAATAAATCTGCAAATAAAACCATGACCACAACTTGTTGTCTGGTTCACTAATATCCTTTAGGGAAGGAAATCTGCCATCCTTACCTGGTCTGGCTGACATATATTTGGAGCACAAGAGCAAGGAGGTTATGTTGAATTTGTTTGTCATTAGTTTAACCTCAGCTGGAGTGAACGGCACGGTGGCACAATGGTTAGCACTG
The DNA here is from genome assembly GCF_964213995.1 of Mustelus asterias. Taxonomy (NCBI): domain Eukaryota; kingdom Metazoa; phylum Chordata; class Chondrichthyes; order Carcharhiniformes; family Triakidae; genus Mustelus; species Mustelus asterias. The sequence continues at coordinate 44,682 of NW_027591603.1, read as the reverse complement.
CTCACAGCGCCAGGGACCCGGGTTCAATTCTGACCTCGGGTGACTGTGTGGAGTCTGCACGTTCTCCCCGTGTCTGCGTGGGTTTCCTCCGGGTGCTCCGGTTTCCTCCCACACTCCAAAGATGTGCAGGTTAGGTGGATTGGCCGTGCTAAATTGCCCCTTAGTGTCTCAAAATGTGATGGATAAATGGGTCAGCCATGGTAAATTGTCTCTTAGTGTCCAAAGATGTGTAGGTTAATGGAATCAGCCATGGTAAATGTGTGGGGTTACGGGGCTAGGGCGGGGGAAGAGAGCCTGGGTAAGATACTGTATCAGAGAGTCAGTGCAGACTTGATGGGCCAAATGGCCTCCTTCTGCACTGTAGGGATTCTATGTGAAACATTAACCCGGCACCTCTCTCTACAGAGGCTGCCCAACCTGCTGAGTGTTTCCGGCGTTTTCTTGGTTTTTATTGAAGATTCCCAGTGTTCGCAGTATTCTTGTATGTGAATAAAATTCTCGGCCTTCCTACTCAGCGAATTATCCATGAAAGTCATTTACACCTACCTACCTGTGTCAGCAATTGATAGCTCTGTCCCATATTGAGGAGGTAAACATATCCTCCTAGGCACCCAATAGGAATTCTTACGTCACAGAGCCTGCACTCAGGTGGTGTGGAGAGTGTCCAGTTAAAATGTAAAACTATTAAGCTAGAAATTGAGTCTTGTTAGATCTGAAAAGCTGTACTCGGTATTATGGTTGATCACTTGTACTTAACCATTTACCCAGGATATGGTATATACCCAGTACGACTGAACTGTTGACAAATTGTAGCCATACAGGCACTGTATGCACCAAATAACTCACCCAACACACAAACAATCCCAGAATCACAAATATGTTCTTGGTTTTTTAATATTTATTTCCAAAAACTTCAAATCACACAGATCAAACTCCTGTTAGCTGGAATAGTGGTCGGAACTCATAGAATCCCTACAGTACAGCAGGAGGCCACTCGGCCCATCGAGTCTGTACTGACCACATCCCACCCAGGCCCTATTCCCCTAATCCCACATATTTACCCTGCTAATGCCCCTTACATTTGGGTCAACTTAGCACGGCCAATCAATCTAACCCACGCATCTTTGGACTGTGAGAGGAAACCCAGGCAGACATGGGGAGAAAGTGCAGACTCCGCTTACTCAGTGGCCCGAGCTGGGAATTGAACCTGGGTCCCTGGTGCTGTGAGGCAGCACTGCTAACCACTGTGCCACTCCAACTCTACCACCTTGCCCGCCACGGCATCAGCACGGGCAAGGATCCAACAACAGGAATCTCCGTTGACTTCGGGCGAGAATTTCCGGTCTCGCCCGAGGGTGGGTATAAAATCCCACCCAGTGTGTACGGTTCTGGATGCCACACTATGGGAAGGATGTGAATGTAATGGAGAGTACAGGAGAGGTTTACAGGAATGGTTCCAGGGATGAGAAACTTCAGTAATGAGGATAGATTGGAGAGGTTGGGACTGTTCTCCTTGGAGAGAAGAAGGCTCAGAGATTTGATAGAGATGTTCAAAGTCACATGGGTGGGCTGGACAGAGTAGAGAGGGAGAAACTGTTCCTGCCCCGTAAAAGGATCGATAAGATTTATAGTGAGTTGCAAAAGATGCAAATGTGGGGAAAACAACTTTTTCCACACGAGGTGGTTGGGGTCTGGAATGCACTGGCTGGAGGTGTGGTGGAGGCAGGTTCAATCGAGGCATTTAAGAGGGCATTAAAGTGGGTGGTAAGGTGGCACAGTGGTTAGCATTGCTGCCTCAGAGCGCCAGGGACCCGGGATCAATTCCTGGCCTCGGGTCACTGTCTGTGCACGTTCTCCCCGTGTCTGCGTGGGCTTCCTCCGGGTGCTCTGGCTTCCTCCCATAATCCATAAGATGTTCTGGTTAGGTGCGTTGGCTATGCTAAATTCTCCCTCTGTACCCGAACAGGTGCCGGGGAGTGGCGACTTGGGGATTTTCACAGTAACTTATGGGGAAAAGGCAGGGGCATGGCTCTAACTCATGATGACCGTTTGGAGAGCCGGTGCAGATACGATGGGCCAAATGGCCTCCCTCTGCAGCCGTAACAATTCTGTGATAGTTATTACAGGCTTTAACTGGGTGCTGTTCACCCACTGATTCTAGCTCCTGTCATTTAAGAATCAGTTTCTGTAACTGGGGTGTTTTACTTCAGAACTCACTGAATCCCCACAATTTTATATCCACGAGAGAGACTGAGCAGATGAGCCGGCCAGCACAGCAGCAAATTCCAGCGCCCGTCACTTAGATAACATGAGCTGATGAGAGCAGATAGCTTGATTATTCCTCCCCGTAACCCCAGACCCAGAAATCAAGCCATTTAACCATTGTGTACAATTCTGGTCGCCACACTACCAGAAGGAGGTGGATGCTTAGGCAAGGGTACAGAAGAGGTTTACCAGGCTGTTGCCTGGTCTGGAGGGTATTAGCTTTGAGGACAGGTTGGATAAACTCCGTTTTTTCTCACTGGAACAGAGGTTGAGGTGACCTGATAGAGGTTTACAAGATAATGAGTGGCATAGACAGAGTGGATAGTCAGATGCTCTTTCCGAGAGTAGAAAAGTCAAGTACTGGGGGACATAGGTTTAAGGTGCATGGGGAAAAGTTTAGAGGAGATGTGTGAGGTAAGTTTCTTTACAGAGGGTGGTGAATGTCTGGAACGCGCTGCCCGGGGAGGTGGTGGGAGCAGGTACGATAGCGGTATTTAAGGGGCAAGTAGACAAATACATGAATAGGATGGGAATGGAAGGATACGGACTCCCTAAGTGCATACGGTTTTAGTTTAGGCAGGCATCAAGATCGGTGTAGACTTGGAGGGTCGAAGGGCCTGTTCCTGTGCTGTACTGATCTTTGTCCTTTATTACAAGAATTAAAGTACAGGCGGGTCGAGAACTAAATCTTACAATCCAGATACTTGAATCTGCAGAGGCATATCTTCACAACAGGTTTGCATCAACCTGTCAGACAGATGCAACTAAAGAATGGATTCCAAGTGATTACTTATAATTTCAAATGAGAGGTCACTGGTTTTGCTGGTTAACAATATATCACGATGAAAATCATACATAATCACAGATAGCAAATCTCAATCAAGGAATCTAATCCCACTTTTTAATTTCATGTAAAATGCTGAGTTTTACATGATCCTGTATTTAGGAGCTGCAATCATTTAAGATTACTTTTTAGTTGTTCACAGGATGTGGGCATCGCTGGCTAGGCCAGTATTTATTGTCCATCTCTAATTGCCCTCAAGATGGTGGTGGTGAGCCACTTTCTTCAACTGCTGCGGTCCACGTGGTGTAGGTACACCCACAGTGCAGTTAGGGAGTAAGTTCCAGGATTTCAACCCAGCGACAACCAAGGATCAATGATGTATATTTCCAAATCAAAATGGTGTGTAGCTTGGAGGGCAACTTCCAAGCGGTGGGTATTATCACATGTCTGCTGACCTCACCCTTCTAGGTGGTAGAAGTTACAGGTTTGGAAGGTGCTGTTGAAGGATGCAGGGTGCAAGGTCCTATGTATTTTGCTACCTACCATGTTGTAATCATATAAAGCCTTTGCTCAAAGTGGGAGGCGGGTGGCCTAGTGGTATTATCACTAGGTTATCAATCCAGAAACTCAGCTAAGGTTCTGGGGACCCGGGTTCGAATCCCACCACGGCAGATGGTGGAATTTAAATTCAATGGAAAAAAAAATGTCTGGAATTAAGAATCTACTGATGACCATGAAACTATTGTCAATTGTTGGAAAAATACCATCTTGTTCACTGATGTCCTTTAGGGAAGGAAATCCCAGCTTGGGTCACTGTGGAGTTTGCACATTCTCCTCGTGTCTGCGTGGGTTTCCTCTGGGTGTTCCGGTTTCCTCCCACAGTCCAAAGATGTGCGGGTTAGGTTGATTGGCTGTGCTAAAATTGCCCCTTAAGTGTCCTGAGATGCGTAGGTTAGAGGGATTAGCGGGTAAATATGTAGGGATATGGGGGTAGGGCCTGGGTGGGATTGTGGTCGGTGCAGGCTCGATGGGCCGAATGGCCTCTTTCTGCACTGTAGGATTTCTATGATTCATAGAATCCCTACAGTGCAGAAGGAGACCATTCAGCCCATCAAGTCTGCACCGACCACAATCCCACCCAGGCCCTATCCCCGTAACTCCATGTATTTTCCCTGCTAATCCCCCTGACACTAAGGGTCAATTTAGCATGGCCAATCAACCTAACCATCTTTGGACTGTGGGAGGAAACAGGAGCACCCGGAGGAAACCCACGCAGACTCAGGGCGAATGTGTAAACTCCACACAGACAGTGACCCTAGTGCTGTGAGGCAGCAGTGCTAACCACTGTGCCATGCTTACCTCACATGTCTGGCCTACATGTGACACCAAAGCCACAGTAATGTGCTTGACTCTCAACTGCCCTCGGGCAACCAGGAATGGGCTACAAATGCTGGCCAGCCAGCTACACCCATGTCCCATGAATGAATAAAAATAAAGTGAAGGCGTGTTGTGATGGTAGTAAGATCCACATTGCTTTCAAACAAATTTTAATCTCTTTCACATTGGCTGATTGTTAAATCTGACAGATAAACGTTGATAATTAATTTGTATAGAATATAATTTGTGAATAATGAAAAAGAAATGACATTAGACTCTAACGAATGGTCATCTGTAGTCGAAATATTAACTCTTGTTACTTTCTCCACGATGCTCGCAGACCCGCTGAATCTTTCCAGCATTTTCTGTTTCTATTATACACAGGAGTGTTTTACATTGAATATTTCCTATTTCCTTCTAGTTTGAGTCTTCATTGTATGTGAGTGGCAGGCTTCAATTGGCTTCATTTGAGTACATTCAAAGAGACACTTATTGAAATTGTGTCTGGTTGAGTTTGAAGGTGGATATCTGTAAGTGTTTCACTAAACAGATAATGACTAACTCCAGTGCTGTCTTTCACCAATTAGCTTCCCAGCTTGTACCGTTCATCAGGCTTATAAAGGGCATCTGGAGAGAGCAGAATCATTCATCTCAGCCATTCCAAGCTGACCAGCTTCAGTGCAGCACTGGGAGAAAGGAACAGAGAAAGAAAACCAAAAGAGAAAACGCTGCAAAATCTCAGCAGGTCTGGCAGCATCTGTGAGGAGAGAAAAGAGCTGACGTTTCGAGTCCCTTTGACGCTTTGAAGCATCAGGAAGCGTAAAGGAGAACATGTCCCTGTCTACATCAATGGGACAAAGTAGAAATGGTCAAGAGCTTCAAGTGTTTAGGTGTCCAGATCACCAACAACCTGCCCTGGTCCCCCCATGCTGACACTATAGTTAAGAAAGCCCACCAACGCCTCTACTTTCTCAGAAGACTAAGGAAATTGGCATATCAGCTACGACTCTCACCAACTTTTACAGATGCACAATAGTAAGCATTCTTTCTGGTTGTATCACAGCTTGGTATGGCTCCTGCTCTGCACAAGACCGCGAGGAACTACAAAAGGTCGTGAATGTAGCCCAATCCATCACGCAAACCAGCCTCTCATCCATTGACTCTGTCTACACTTCCTGCTGCCTCGGCAAAGCAGCCAGCATAATTAAGGACCCCACACACCCCGGACATTCTCTCTTCCATCGGAAAAAAGATACAAAAGTCTGAGGTCAGGTACCAACCGACTCAAGAACAGCTTCTTCCCTGCTGTCACCAGACCTTTGAACGGGCCAACCACATATTAAGTTGATCTTTCTCTACACCCTAGCTATGACTGTAACACTACATTCTGCACTCGCTTGTTTCCTTCTCTATGAATGGTATGCTTTGTCTGTGTAGCACGCAAGAAACAATACTTTTCACTATGTTAATCCATGTGACAATAATAAATCAAATCAAAAGGGTCATCTGGACTCAAAACGTCAGCTCTTTTCTCTCCTTACAGATGCTGCCAGACCTGCTGAGATTTTGCAGCATTTTCTCTTTTGGTTTCAGATTCCAGCATCCGCAGTAATTTGCTTTTATCCAAAGAGAAAAAACGGGTTTGCGCGACAATAAAGGTGCTTGAGTTTTGACCACTTGAGGCTTTTTTCCCAGGGTGGAAGTGTCAATTACAAGGGGGCACAGGGTTCAAGGTGAGAGGGGAAAGTTTAAGGGAGATGTGAGGGGGAGGTTTTTCATACAGAGAGTGGTGGGTGCCTGGAACGCGCTGCCAGAGGAGGTGGTGGAAGCAGGCACATTAGCAACATTTAAGGGTCATCTGGATGGGTCCATGAATAGGGAGGAAATAGAGGGATACGGACCGAGTAAGGGCAGAAGGTTTTTTTTTATAGCTTAGTTGGCATCATGATTGGCTCAGGCTTGGAGGGCCGAAGGACCTGTTCCTGTGCTTGTACTTTTCTTTTTAAAAATGTTTTTTAAAAGTTAATTTATTAGTCACAAGTAAGGCTTATATTAACAGTGCAATGAGGTTACTGTGAAACTCCCCTAGTTGCCACACTCCGGCGCCTGTTTGGGTCAATGCACCCAACCAGCACGTCTTTCAGAATGTGGGAGGAAACCGGAGCACCCGGAGGAAACCCATGCAGACACGGGGAGGATGTGCAAACTCCACACAGACGGTGACCCAAGCCGGGAATCGAACCGGGGTCCCTGGCGCTGTGAGGCAGCAGTGCTAACCACTGTGCTGCCGTGCCGCCCATTTTTGTTCTCTTTAGCTGAAAAAAGTATCTGCGCGGAATTTTGAAACAGTTTAATTCTCTCAAAATGCTGCTGAAGTCCCACTCCACATGACAGCACTGTAAAGATGCTACAGACACTATCCACCACAAATCTGCATGCAAGGTAATAGATCAGTCAAAGCTCACTGGGTCAGGGATACCACACAGGCACAGCGTGCTCTGCTCAAGGCAACTGGGGGTGTGTTTATTTGTGAAATCTTCGGCGGCCGATGAAGACTGAAGCACGACCTTTTATAACAATCAAATCCAAAGACCTCGTCGTTCTGAACTCTATTTCTCTATTGAAGATTCAGATGAAGCACCAAAGACAGACTTCCCGTACGTGTAGATTCTGGATGAATGGGGAACAAAACCTTCCTTCACAACCACAGTTGTACTGACAGCTTCTTTGGCGGGTTGTTTGTGAGGCATTGAAGTGATGTCCTCTTCGAGTTCAGGTTGGCCCGGGACTTCTGAAGAAAGGAAAGCAGAAACCAATTAACACGGGGAGGTGAAAGGCCATTTTATCATTAGCCCCTAAACATGGGTCAGCAGAAGATAAGTTTTTTATTAAAGTTTATTTATTAGTGTCACAAGTCGGCTTACATAAACACTGCAATGAAATTACTGTGAAAATTCTCTAGTTGCCACATTCCGGTGCCTGTTCGGGTACACTGAGGGAGAATTTAGCACGGCCAATGCACCTAACCAGCATGTCATTCGGACTGTGGGAGGAAACGGGAGCACCCGGAGGAAACCCACGCAGACACGGTGAGAATGTACAGATTCCATGCAGACAGTGACCCAAGCTGGGAATCAAACCAGAGTCCCTGGCGCTGTGAGGCAGCGATGCTAACCACTGCGCCGCCGAGCTGCCCATTCCAAAATGTTTCAGGTCATGTTATTTGAATACTTTAAGACTGTAAGTCAGGTATCATAGAATCCCTACAGTGCAGAGGGAGACCATTCAGCCCATCGAGTCTGCACCGACCACAGCTCCTATCCGAGTAATCCACATATTTACCCTGCTAATCCCCCTGACACTAAGGGGCAATTTAGTGTGGCCAATCCATCTAACTCACACATCTTTTGGAGTGTGGGAGGAAACCGGAGCACCCGGAGGAAACCCATGCAGACACGGGGAGAATGTGCAAACTCCCCCTCTCGGCGTGGGTTTCCTCCGTGTTGCACATAAAGCTCCCTGGAGAAGGTTAAAAGCAGATTGTGTATGGAAGGAGTTTGAAAAAACAATTTTGCATTTACGTAGCGCCTTTCATATGGTTTTGAAAAATCGCCAGGATCTTCGCAGGAATGATTAACAAATCCAATTTGACATCGGGGGATTAGGGCAGTGACCATGAGCTTGCTCAAAAAGGTAGATTTTAATGGAGATCTCAAACGAGGAAGAGGAGGGAGAGAGGGTTGGGAAGGGAATTCGGAGGCAAGGACCTACCTTGGCATCTGAAGACACAGCATTGACAGTGTACTAATTAAAATTGAAGATATATCACGAGGCCAGTTTCAGAAAAGGGAAGATCATAGAATCCCTACAGTGCCATCGAGTCTGCACCGATAACAATCCCACCCAGCCCTATCCTTGTAACCTCACATAATCCCCCTGGCACTCAGGAAATCCCAGCCAGACCTGTTCCCCGTAACCCCAAGTATTTAACCCGCTAATCCCCCTAACCTACACATTTTGGGAAACTAAGGGGCAATTTAGCATGGCCAATCCATCTAACCTGCACATCTTTGGAGTGTGGGATGCAACCACGCATTGGAAGATGTGCAGGGTTACGAGGAGAAGCTGGTACTAGGCTAGCACTCAGCGAAGTGCTCGTTTTGGAGACCTGGCTCAGACAGATCTGGGAGGGCTGGAGGAGGTTAGAGATACAGAAAGGTGAAGGCTGCAAGGTTTTCACTGCTGGTTTAGAACCCTAGAACATGCCTAACATTGTTGTGGGACAGTCACATTGGGCCAAAGGACCTCCCATTCTGGAAAGGCTGAGATTTATTCTGCATGTGGAGATGCCGGCGTTGGACTGGGGTAAACACAGTAAAAAGTTTAACAACACCAGGTTAAAGTCCAACAGGTTTATTTGGTAGCAAAAGCCACACAAGCTTTCGAGGCTCTAAGCCCCTTCTTCAGGTGAGAACCACCTGGTGTTGTTAAACTTTTTACTGTATTTATTCTGCATCCAATGCCCCCCTCCTGCCTGGAGTCTGCTACATTCCTCCCTTTCACACAAGACTCTTCAATGCCTCCATTTGAACCACCCCCACCCCCGGCAGCCACAGGGTGAGGCTTATTTAGCCCGCGGTGTTTTTACCTGTAGTTTCCGTGGCGTTGCTCTCCAGGGTGGCCAGTTCTCGCTTCTTTTTCAGGTGGAAGAAGCCATAGGTTCCCAGCATGGTCCAGATGCCAATGGCATAAACCAGGGAGACCCTGACATTCCAGCGGGTCATGTCCCTGAGGGTCATCCCGGCAGCACGTGACCCACAGCCGCAGCCCCGCCCCCGCGATAGACCCACCCCCTGAGATAGACTCCGCCCTTTGAGACAGACCCCGCCCCGATACACAGACCCGCCCCCTGAAACACAGACCCCGCCCCGCGAGACACAGACCCCGCCCCTCGAACTTGGGACCTTAGTCACAGACCTCGCCCCTTTATCTCGGCCCCGCCCCCTTGTCCCGGGTCCCGCCCCCTTGTCCCTCCCCTCCGGCCTCCCTCAGTTCAATCTCCGGACTTCCCGCCGAGACGACAGCAAGTCGAGCTCCGGCTGCACGGTCCCGGGATCCGACCCCGGCTTCTCAGAGTTAATGTTTCAATAACGCAGCGGCGGCGCCATCTTATCGCCTCCGCTCTCCACGGCGCTTCCAGTGCCCGGGGTGTCCCACACTCCCGCCGCAGCGCCCTCTCGGCCCGGTCCTCCGGCTGCAGCGCCCTCTCTGGCCGGTCCTCCCGCTGCAGCTCCCCCTCTGCCCGGTCCTCCCGCCGCAGCGCCCTCTCTGCCTGATCCTCCCGCTGCAGCGCCCTCTCTGCCCGGTCCTCTCGCTGCAGCGCCCTCTCTGGCCGGTCCTCCCGCCGCAGCGCCCTCTCTGCCTGATCCTCCCGCTGCAGCGCCCTCTCTGCCCGGTCCTCTCGCTGCAGCGCCCTCTCTGGCCGGTCCTCCCGCTGCAGCTCCCCCTCTGCCCGGTCCTCCCGCCGCAGCGCCCTCTCTGCCTGATCCTCCCGCTGCAGCGCCCTCTCTGCCCGGTCCTCTCGCTGCAGCGCCCTCTCTGGCCGGTCCTCCCGCTGCAGCTCCCCCTCTGCCCGGTCCTCCCGCCGCAGCGCCCTCTCTGCCCGGTCCTCTCGCTGCAGCGCCCTCTCTGCCTGGTCCTCCCGCCGCAGCGCCCTCTCTGCCCGGTCCTCTCGCTGCAGCGCCCTCTCTGGCCGGTCCTCCCGCTGCAGCGCCCTCTCTGGCCGGTCCTCCCGCTGCAGCGCCCTCTCTGGCCGGTCCTCCCGCTGCAGCGCCCTCTCTGGCCGGTCCTCCCGCTGCAGCGCCCTCTCTGGTCGGTCCTCCCGCTGCAGCGCCCTCTCGAGCCCGGCTCGGAAATACAAAGCGAATCAGCGTCCAGAGGAACTCTGAAGGAGGTCATTCGGCCCATCAGCTGTCTGTCTGTCGAGGAAGCCAATCAGTCCCATTGCCCCACTCTCTCCCCTGACCCAGTAGATTGATGATTTGAAAAGGGAAGCCCACTTAAATAAATCAAAGTAATTACTTCCACCATAAGTTTGCTGTATTTGCAGAATGAAAAGTCTCTGATTCATTTAACTTAATGCTTTCCTTCTGCAATGTTTTCCTATGTAACAGGTTAAGGGGCTGAATAGCCTCATTCTGTTCCTATATAAACAGAAATAGGGGCTGAATGGCCTCCTGCTCAATTTACACAGTGTAGAAGAGGCCCTTTGACCCATCAAGTCACCGAATCATGAAAGGCCCTGACCTGCCCACCTAATCCCACTTACCAGCACTTGGCCCATAACCTTGAATATTATGACGAGCCAAGTGCTCATCCACGTACTTTTTAAAGGATGTGAGGCATCCTGCCTCCACCACCCTCCCAGACAGCGCATTCCAGACCGTCACCACTCTCTGGGTTAAAAAGGTTTTTCCTCATATCCCCCCAAAGTCTCCTGCCCCTCACCTTGAACCTATGTCCCCTCGTGACTGACCCTTCAACTAAGGGGAACAGTTGCTTTTTATCCACTCTGTCCATGTCCCTCAATCAGGTCGCCCCTCAGTCTTCTCTGCTCCAACGAAAACAACCCAAGCCTATCCAACCTCTCTTCATAACTTAGATGCTCCATCCCAGGCAGCATCCCAGTGAATCTCCTCTGCACCTCCTCCTGTGCAATCACATCCTTCTGTTAATGTGGCGACCAGAACTGCACACAGCACTCTAGCTGTGGTCTCACCAAAGTTCTATACAACTCAAACATAACATGTTTTTCATGCCACAATTGAAGGTAAATGTCTTGTGTGCCTTTTTCACCACCCTACTAACATGCCCTTCCATCTTCAGAGATCTATGGATAAACACACCAAGGTCCCTTTGTTCCTCAGAACTTCCTAGTGTCATCCCATTTATTGAGTACTTTCTTGCCAAATTACTCCTTCCAAAGTGTATCATGATGTGGACTGGGGTGGGCACAGGAAGAAGTCTCTCAACACCAGGTTAAAGTCCAACAGGTTTATTTGGAATCAAGCTTTCGGAGCGCTGCCCCATTCATCACCTGATTGAGCAGCGCTCCGAAAGCTTGTGATTCCAAATAAACCTGTTGGACTTTAACTTGTTGTCGTGAGACTTATTAAAGTGTATCATCTGTCACTTTCCAGGATTAAATTCAATCTGCCACTTATCTGCCCATTTGACCAACCCATCTATATCTTATTGTAGTCCAAGATACTCAGCCTCACTGTTAACCATCCGGCCAGTCTATGTGCCATCCACACATTTACTAATGCTGCCTCCGCCGCCCCCCCCCCCCCCCCCCCCCCTCCTCCACATAGTTATCCATGTCGTTTAGATAGGGGACACTAACTTCCAGTCACAAAAGCAGCCTCTGTCATCGCCCTCTGTCCCCTACACCTGAGCCAATTTTGAATCTACCTTATCAAATTACCCTGCATCCCATGTGAACTTGCCTTCTTTAAGTCTCCAATGTGGTACCTTGTCAAAGGCTTTGCTGAAATCCAAATAATCCAATGTAACAGGGCAAGGGACTAAATGGCTTCTCCTGCTCCTATGTAATGGGTTGAGGGGCCAAATGGCCTCCTGTTCCTATCTAACAGTTTGAGTGGCTGAATGGCCTCCTCCTGTTCCTGTGTTGTGGAGATGCCGGCGTCGGACTGGGGTGGACATAGTAAGAAGTCTCACAACAACAGGTTAAAGTCCAACAGGTTTATTTGGTATCACGAACTTTCGGAGCACTGCTCCTTCCTCAGGTGAGTACGTAACAGGTCAAGGGGCTGAATGGTCCCATTCATTCTGGATCAATCATGAAGCAAAGCAGGGAGCAATTGAGGCTGCAGAAGTTGAGATTTAAAAAAAAGATCATTTTAGATTCAAGTTAAAATTACAAAAAAATAAAATCTTGTTGGTAATCTCTGCCTTTGGGATCATTCAATCAGTTTGATTATTTTGGTTAACAGATTGGTATCAGTAAATATGAGTTTGGAGCTGTTGGATTTTTGTAAAAATCCCACCAGTTCACTAATATCCTTTTGAGATGGCAAACCAGCCTCCCATCCATTGACTCTGTCTACATTTCCCGCTGCCTCGGAAAAGCAGCCAGCGTGATCAAGGACCCCACGCACCTCGGACATTCTCTCTTCCACCTTCTTCCATCGGGAAAAAGATACAAAAGTCTGAGGACACGTACCAACCGACTCAAGAACAGCTTCTTCCCTGCTGCCATCAGACTTTTGAATGGACCTACCTTGCACTGAGTTGATCTTTCTCTACATCCTAGCTGTGACTGTAACACTACATTCTGCACTCTCTCCTTTCCCCCTCTATGAACGGTATGCTTTGTCTGTATAGCGCGCAAGAAACAATATTTTTCACTGTATACTGATACATGTGATAATAATAAATCAAATCAAACCTGCTGCAGTTATCTGGATTGATTCATGGTATTCCAATCTCTCAAATTGGCTGACTCTTAACTGCTTTCTGAAATGGCCTAACAAGCCACCAGAATGAATCACCGCCTCTCAAGACAATAAATGGATGTGCAATAAATTCTCTTCTTGACAGCAGCATGCATATCCCAGGAAATGAATTAAGTGCACCTTTTACATCACAGTGGATGGAAACTGTTCTTAAAAAAGGGCTAAAAGCAGGAAATGGCAGATCCTTTAGATAAAGAATTTGTCACGGTCAAAGTTTTCTTTGATAGGAACTGTTTGAAAGGAATTTACATAGAGCTTTACACAATCTCAAGACATTACAAAACACTACCCTGATAATGAGATACCAGTGTACACACTGTTGTAGGAAAATGCAGCATTCAATTTTCATACAGTAGGCTCACACTACAGCAGTGTGATAATACCACACAAATCAGGAGCAGCAAGCAACCATTCGGCCCCTCGAGCCTGTCCCACCATTTTGCTAAGATCATGGCTGATCTGTTTGTGGCCTCAACTTTCCGAAATCTCAGGAAATTTGGAAAATTACAACCGATGCATCTCCTGTCTCTGCAGTCACTTATTCTTACAAGACCCTAGGATGAAGGCCACGAGGACCTGGTGGACTCGTCAGCCTTGTTTGCTCAATACCCTTTCCCTGGCGATAGCAATCATCCAGGGACGGCACGGCGGCACAGTGGTTTGCACTGCGGCCTCTCAGCTCCAGGGACCCGGGTTCGATTCCCGGCTTGGGTCACAGTCTGTGCGGAGTCTGCACGTTCTCCCGTGTCTGCGTGGGTTTCCTCCCACGGTCCAAAGATGTTACAGGTTCGGTTGGTTGGCCATGCTAAATTAATCCTTAGTGTCTTGGGTTACATGGTTAGAGGGATTAACGGGGTAAATAGTGAATCGTGTGGAGGACGGAGAAGATCTGCAGAGAGATTTGGACAGGCTGAGTGAGTGGGCGAGGATATGGCAAATGGAGTATAACGTTGATAAATGCGAGGTTATACACTTTGGAGGAAATAATAACAAATGGGATTACTATCTCAATGGAAACAAATTAAAACATGCTACCGTGCAAAGGGACCTGGGGGTCCTTGTGCATGAGACGCAAAAGCCCAGTCTGCAGGTACAACAGGTGATCAAGAAGGCAAATGGGATGTTGGCCTATATTGCGAAGGGGATAGAATATAAAAGCAGGGATGTCTTGATGCACCTGTACAGGGCATTGGTGAGGCCGCAGCTGGAATACTGTGTGCAGTATTGGTCCCCTTATATGAGGAAGGATATATTGGCATTGGAGGGAGTGCAGAGAAGGTTCACCAGGTTGATACCGGAGATGAGGGGTTTGGATTATGAGGAGAGGCTGAGGAGATTGGGTTTGTACTCGTTGGAGTTTAGAAGGATGAGGGGGGATCTTATGGAGACTTATAAGATAATGCGGGGGCTGGATAGGGTGGAGGCGGAGAGATTCTTTCCACTTAGTAAGGAAGTTAAAACTAGAGGACACAGCCTCAAAATAAAGGGGGGTCGGTTTAAGACAGAGTTGAGGAGGAACTTCTTCTCCCAGAGGGTGGTGAATCTCTGGAATTCTCTGCCCACTGAGGTGGTGGAGGCTACCTCGCTGAATATGTTTAAAGCGCGGATGGATGGATTCCTGATCGGTAAGGGAATTAAGGGTTATGGGGATCAGGCGGGTAAGTGGTACTGATCCACGTCAGATCAGCCATGATCTTATTGAATGGCGGGGCAGGCTCGAGGGGCTAGATGGCCTACTCCTGCTCCTATTTCTTATGTTCTTAAATATGTGGGGTTACGGGAATAGGGCCTAGGTGGGATTGTTGTCGGTGCAGACTCGATGGGCCAAATGGCCTCCTTCTGCACTGTAGGGATTCTATGATTCAAAGTTCTTCCCTCCCTTCCACCTCTTGATTTACAAGTTTTTCTGGGAAGTTATTTGTTTTCTACGGAGATCAGAGCATTTGTGTTTAGGTGGCATTATCGGGAAAAGATTGACCAGAACACTGGGGAGAACATCTTGGTTCTCCTTCAAAATGGTGCCATTGAAAAGTCTGCTCTCCAAGGTAGCTGTATCATCACACCTGAAAGACAGCACCTTAGACAACACCAGCACTCTCATGTTGCCACTAAGCCATGACTGACATATGTTGAAAACGTTACTGGGAATTTGCACCATGTAATGGCAAAGTGAAGATGATACTGCTGACATCACTTCCAGCTTCCTTCGGACTCCAGACATTGTGACTGGGGTTAAAGCATAATCTTCAATCTGACTTACCACAGGCTATATGACAATGTTCTTTAGCAATTCTCATGTTCAAAAAGAAAAGAGAGGCTAGGTCCCTAGCCGGTGTTCCCCTTCCTGGTCTGACCATTCCTGACGGCATTCTGAGAGGCCTGGATAAAGCGGCCATGGAGAGGATGTTTCCAGTAGTGGGAGAGTCTAGAACTCGAAGGCATAACCTCAGAGTGAAGGGACGCTCCTTTAGAACTGAGATGGAGGAAGAATTTCTTCAGCCAGAAAGGTGGTGAATTGGTGAAACTCAATGCAACAGAGAGCTGTGGAGGCCGGGTCATTGAGACAGAGGTAGATAGGCTCTTAGTCAGTAAGGGGATCAAGGGTTCGGGAAAAGGCAGGAGAATGGGGATGAGATTCATATCAGCCATGATTGAATGGCGGAGCAAACTCGATGGGCCGAATGGCCTAATTCTGCTCCTATATCTTATGGTCTTATGGCAGACAGGCCACGGGCTATATTACAACATTCGTGGATCACTGGGAAGTCTTCCGGGGAGGGTGGGACCTGTACAAGAAGGACGGGTTACACCTGAACTGGAGGGGCACCAATATCCTGGCTGCGAGGTTTGCTAGTGTGGTTCGGGTGGGTTTAAACTAATGTGGCAGGGGGGTGGGGATCAGAACAATAGGTCAACAAGCGTAGAGACTGGGGACGAGCATGGGGCCAAGACAAGGCTACCTAAAAGGAAGAGCAATCTGGGGGAGGATGAACTCAGTGGGCCTGGAGGTCTGGAGTGCATCTGCTTCAATGCAAGGAGCGTAATGGGCAAGACAGATGAACTTAGAGCCTTAATGCTTGCGTGGAGC
This sequence comes from Mustelus asterias, assembly GCF_964213995.1. Lineage (NCBI taxonomy): Eukaryota > Metazoa > Chordata > Chondrichthyes > Carcharhiniformes > Triakidae > Mustelus > Mustelus asterias. Next base: position 28,631 of record NW_027591603.1, on the reverse strand, counting down.
TTGGATGTGGTTGCAGTGACGGAGACTTGGTTAAAAGGAGGACAGGACTGGCAGCTGAATATTCCGGGGTATAAGTGTTTTAGGCGAGACAGAGGAGGGGCTAGAAGAGGTGGGGGAGTAGCAATACTGGTTAGGGAGCATATTACAGCGGTACAGAGGGTGGACAATTTGGAAGGATCATGTAACGAGACACTGTGGGTAGAGCTCAGAAACAGGAAGGGCGCAGTCACTATGCTGGGGGTATACTACAGGCCTCCCAACAGCCCACGGGAGGTTGAGGAACGGATATGTATGGAGATTCTGGACAGGTGCAGAAAAAATAGGGTTGTTGTAGTGGGAGACTTTAATTTCCCTCATATAGACTGGAAATCCCTTAGGGCTGGGGGTCCAAACGGGGAGGAATTTGTAAAATGTGTCCAGGAAGGTTCTTTGGAACAATATGTTGATAGTCCAACTAGAGAGGGGGCTATACTGGACCTAGTACTGGGGAATGAGCCCAGTCAGGTATCAAAGTTTCAGTGGGGGAACATGTGGCGAACAGTGACCACAATTCTGTAAACTTTCGGATAGTCATGGAAAAGAATGAGTGTTGTCCTATGGGTAAGGTGCTGAATTGGGGGAAGGCTAACTACAGCCGGATTAGGCAGGATTTGGTGGCTGTTGATTGGGAGAGGCTGTTCGAGGGTAAATCCACATCTGGCATGTGAGTGTCTTTTAAGGAGCAGTTGATAGGAGTGCAGGGCAGGCATGTGCCTGTAAAAAGGAAGGACAGGAAAGGTAGGATTCGAGAGCCATGGATAACCAGAGAAATTGTGGGTCTAATCAAAAAGAAAAAAGAGGCATACATAAAGTCCAGGCAGCTAAAAACAGATGAAGCACTGGAGGAATACAGAGAAAGTAGAAAAGAACTCAAACAGGGAGTTAGAAGGGCAAAAAGGGGTCACGAAATGTCCTTGGCAGACAGGAGTAAGGAGAACCCAAGGCATTTTATACATACGTTAGGAACAAGAGGGTTGTCAGAGAAAGAGTCGGACCTCTCAAGAACAAGGGGCGGCACAGTAGCACAGTAGTTAGCACTGCTGCTTCACAGCTCCAGGGTCCCGGGTTCGATTCCCGGCTCGGGTCACTGTCTGTGTGGAGTTTGCACATTCTTCTCGTGTCTGCGTGGGTTTCCTCCGGGTGCTCCGGTTTCCTCCCACAGTCCAAAGATGTGCGGGTTAGGTTGATTGGCCAGGTTAAAAAATTGCCCCTTAGAGTCCTGGGATGTGTAGGTTAGAGGGATTAGCGGGTAAAATATGTGGGGGTAGGGCCTGGGTGGGATTGTTGTCGGTGCAGACTCGATGGGCCGAATGGCCTCTTTCTGCACTGTAGGATTTCTATGATTTCTATTCTATGAAAAGGAGGGGAATTAAGGAAGTAGGTGAGATCCTAAATGAATACTTTGCATCAGAATTCACAAAGGAGAGGGACACGTTGATTGGTAGTGTCTCAGAGGGATGTGCAGACCCGTTAGAACAAATCTCAATTACAAGGGAGGAAGTGTTAGGTGTTTTAGGAAGCATTAAGGTAGACAAATCCCCAGGGCCAGATGGCATCTGTCCCAGATTACTGAGACAAGAGACGAAATTGCTGGGCCTCTACAGAAATCTTTGTTTCTTCATTGGACACAGGTGAGGTCTCAGAGGATTGGAGGATAGCAAATGTGGTCCCGTTATTTCAGAAGGATAGCGAGGATAACCCAGGTAATTATAGGCCAGTGAGCTTGACGTCCGTGGTAGGGAAATTGTTGGAGAAGATTCTTAGAGATAGGATCTATACACATTTAGAACCGAATAATCTCATCAGCGATAGACAACATGGTTTTGTACAAGGGAGGTCATGCCTCACAAATTTGGTTGAGTTTTTTGAGGCGGTGACAAAAATGATTGACGAGGGAAGGGCCGTGGATGTCATCTACATGGATTTTAGTCAAGCATTTGACAAGGTCCCTCATGGCAGGCTGGTGCAAAAGGTTAAATCTCACGGGATCAAAGGTGAACTAGCTAGATGGGTACAGAACTGGCTAGGCCATAGAAGACAGAGGGTAGGCACTGGTCTGTGACTAGTGGTGTTCCGCAGGGCTCTGTACTGGGACCTCTGCTGTTTGTGATATATATAAATGATTTGGAAGAAGATGTAGCTGGTTTGATTAGTAAGTTTGCGGACGACACAAAGATTGCTGGAATTGCGGATAGTGATGAACATTGTCAGGGAGTACAGCAGGATATAGATAGGTTGGAAAATTGGGCGGAGAAATGGCAGATGGAATTTAATCCAGATAAATGCGAAGTGATGCATTTTGGTAGATCTAATGCAGGGGGGAGCTATATGATAAATGGCAGAACCATCAGGAGTATAGACACACAGAGGGACCTGGGTGTACAAGTCCACAGATCCTTAAAGGTGGCAGCACAGGTGGAAGTGGTGGTGAAGAAGGCATATGGCATGCTTGCCTTTATTGGACAGGGCATAGAGTATAAAAGTTGGCATATGATGTTGCAGTTATATAGAAAGTTGGTTAGGCCACATTTGGAATACTGCGTCCAGTTCTGGTCGCCACGCTATCAGATGGACGTGGAGGCTTTGGAGAGAGTGCAGAAAAGGTTTACCAGGATGTTGCCTGGTATGAAGAGTATTAGCTATGAGGAGAGATTGAGTAAACTAGGGTTGTTCTCCCTGGAAAGACGGAGGTTGAGGGGCGACCTAATAGAAGTTTATAAAATTATGAAGGGCATAGATAGGGTGAACAGTTGGAAGCTTTTTCCCAGGTCAGAAATGACAAACACAAAGGGTCACAAGTTCAAGGTAAGGGGGGCAAGGTTCAATACAGATATGCGGGGGACGTATTTTACACAGAGGGTGGTGGGGGCCTGGAATGCGCTACCAAGCAAGGTGGTTGAGGCAGACACGCTAGGATAATTTAAGACTTATCTGGATAGCCACATGAACAGACTGGGAATAGAGGGATACAAACGGATGGTCTAGTTAGGAACACATGATCGGTGCAGGCTTGGAGGGCCGAAGGGCCTGTTCCTGCGCTGTAGTGTTCTTTGTATTCTTGCGCAACTAAAAGATTTATTTGCGGAGCTCATCGCCTTTTGACTTTTACCAAAGAAATGGAGATTTGATAAAGATTAAAGGTGTTCAGGTATCACCCATGGCTCAGCTGATAACACTGCTGCCTCCGGATCTGAATGTTACAGATTTAAGTCTCAATCCAAGGCATTAAAAGAAAACAATCTAGGCTGAGACGACAGGGCAGCATTCTCTTTTGGACGAGGCGTTAAATTAAGGCCCAGTCTAATCACTCTGATAGATGTAAAAGGTCCTTTGGCACTATTTTAAAGAACGGGGAAAAGGGGGGGGGGTTGCGGTAGGATCATCTCCAGCGTTCTGGCTAATATTTATTCCTCTATCCACCCCCCACCTCCCCAAAAAATGATCTGGTCAACATCGCATTGCTGTTTGTGGGAGTTCTCTGTGTACAAATTGGCTTCCACCCTTCCTACATTACAATGGTTAGCACAGCTGTCTCACAGCGACAGGGACCCGGGTTCGGTTCCCGGCTTAAGTCACTGTCTGCATGGAGTCAGCATGTTCTCCCCGTGTCTGCGTGGGTTTCCTCCGGGTGCTCCAGTTTCCTCCCACAGTCCGAAAGATGTGTTGGTTAGGTGCATTGGCCATGCTAAATTCTCCCTCAGTGTACCCAAACAGGCGCCGGAGTGTGGCGACTAGGGGATTTTCACAGTAACTTCATTGCAGTGTTAATGTATGCCTACTTGTGACACTAATAAATAAACTTTTTAAAAAACTTTGACCGTACCACATTTCAAAAGGTACTTAATATACTGAAGATGCTGGAAATCTGAAATAAAATACTGAAAAGGTTAGAAATGCAGAGTGGGTTTGGCAGTATCTGTGGAGAGAGAAACAGAGTTAACATATCAGGGCTATGATCCTTCATGCGAGTAGTATGGAGTGCTTCCGGCATTTTCTGTTCCAACTTCAAAAGTACTTCCTTGGCTGTAAATGGTTTTGAGACATCTAGTGATCACGAGGCAAGCCTTTCATAGAATCATAGAATCCCTACCTTGCAGAAGGAGACCATTTGGCCCACTGAGTCTGCATCAACCACATTCTCACCCAAGTCCTATCCCTTCAACCCCATTTACCCTGCTAGTCCCCCTGACACGAAGGAGCAATTGAGCATGGCCAATCAAACTAACCAGCACATCTTTCGGACTGTGGGAGGAAACCGGAGCTCCTGGAGGAAACCCACACAGACATGGGGAGAATGAGCAGACTCCACGCAGACAGTGACCCAAGCTGGGAATCCAACCCGGGTCCCTGGTGCTGTGAGGCAGCAGTGCTAACCCCTGTGCCCCCGTGCCGCCCAGCCTGCCTTTCTTGTACTGTTTTTATATAGCTTTCAGCCTGGCATTCTCCCGAACGACAAATCTGTTGTTTTAGCCTGCTGGAAATGGGTCCTTTCAACCCCAACAGCAGATGCAGTGCGAACAGGTTAATTCCACTCCATGGGATTGCTCAAAAAAAAGGTCTTTTTTTCCACAAAAAAACTGTCAGCAACTTAATTAAAACAGAACTTAAGTTTTGTTTTGTGTAAATTAATAATTTAAATGAAATGTGTTTGAATTAAACCATGGTCTGCAATATTAATGCTGGAATATGCAATGTAATACATACACTACCCATTCATGAGAAGTTAAGACCACTCAGTGGTGAGTTTGTTAAACTATTTAAGAGACTGCACAGCAACATTACTTCCATGACACGATTCTGAGACCTTTAGTATATAAATAAAACTTCCAACTTTACCCATCCTAAAACCCAATGTTCTTAATATAATGCAAGCTTTATTAAAATAAAAATTCTTTCATGGGATGTGTCCATCACGGACAAGGCCAGCATTAGGTGCTAATCCTCAACGGAGTGGCTAGGTGTCTGGATTACTAGCCCAGTGACATTACCACCACACTAACATCTCCCCAATAAACTTACACGGTTGTGATTAGCACCAACCTCTAAGTGGCAGCACTGCAGCACCACCACAAGCAGCAGGTTGCAATCCCACCCTACCTGGATTTCGCCTTTGTGGGGAGGCTGTGGCTCAGTGGTATTATCGCTAGACTATTAATCCAGAAACTCAACTAATGTTCTGGGGACCCAGGTTCCAATCCCGCCACAGCAGATGGTGGAATTTGAATTCAACAAAAAAAAATCTGGAATTATGAATCTATTGATGACCATGAGTCGATTGTTGGAAAAACCCATCTGGTTCACAAAAGTCCTTTAGGGAAGGAAATCTACCATCCTTACCTGGTCCTGCCTACATACGACTCCAGAGCCACAGCAGTGTGGTTGACTCTCAACTGCCCTCCAAGGGCAACTAGGGATGGGCAATAAATGCTGTGATGTGGAGATGCCGGCGTTGGACTGGGGTGGGCACCGTAAGAAATCTCTCAACGCCAGGTTGAAGTCCAACAGATTTATTTGGCAGCACAAGCTCTCTGAATCTCGCTCCTCCCTCAGGTGAGTGAGGAGTTGTGCTGACCTGAACTCACACAACTCCTCACTCACCTGAGGAAGGAGCGAGGCTCCGAGAGCTTGTGCTGCCTAATAAGCCTGTTGGACTTTAACCTGGTGTTGCAATAACTGCAGGCCAGTCAGCAACGTCCATGCCCCACAAATAAAAAAAAATTAATTATCGACTCGGGAATTTATAACGGGAATGAAATAGTAAGGGGGGGGGGGGAGAGGAGGAGGAGGAGAGAGAAGAGAGAGAGAGGAGAAAGGTGGGCAGCGGGAGGAGGAGAGACTGAATTATATAGAATCTCTCCACTGATTGGAATAATACCTGGCGGAAAGGAAGGTGGTTGTTGGAGGTCAATAATCTCACCCTCGTTGCAGGAGTTGATTAGGGCAGTGTCATTGGCCCAGACATTTTCAGCTGCTTCATTAAAAGTTGGGGATTCGTTGAATATCTTTCAGCTTCTCAGACAGAGGTAGTCCTTGACAAGATGCAGCAAGACCTGGACTGTATGTACTCAATCATAGAATCTCTACAGTGCAGAAGGAGGCCATTCGGCCCATCGAGTCTGCACTGACCACAATCCCACCCGGGCCCTATTCCCGTAACCCCACATATTTACCCCTGCTATTGCCCCTGACACTAGGGTCAATTTAGCATGGCCAATCCACCTAACCCGCACATCTTTGGACTGTGGGAGGAAACCGGGTGAGCACCCAGAGGAAACCCACGCAGACACGGGGAGAATCTGCAAATTCCACACAGATTCCTGAGGCCAGAATTGAATCCAGGTCCCTGGCGTTGTGAGGCAGCAGTGCCAACCACTGTGCCACCTCACATTTGTATATCATGCCTAATTATTTCCCACCCTCTAACTTTGCTTTATTAAAAGATTCTACTCGAGTTCTTTCCCCATGTCAAAACTATAGGAGAGGGAAGCAAATATATATCTTTGTCTCGATGTTACAATTAAACTGAGAGATTTCTTCCAAACACAACAGCATCTCTATCACTGGTAAAAGATCATAACCAGCAACTGACATTGTATTCAGAAACTACGGACTGTATTTGGAAAGCAGCAACTGAACTCATGCCTCACTGTGCAAAACAGAGTTTAATACGCAGTTTAACAAAAATGGATACTGAATGCTTTTCTGGGGACAAAGCTGAAGGTTCATTTTGTTTTCCAAAGGCCCACAGCCTTGTGTAAAATCTCAAACACCTTTCATCGTTTCAAATACACCACTTCACAGATTAAACACAACCAACATCTGCCTTGCAAGGGTATTTTCCAGAGAAATAAAATCGCAGAATTGAAGATCTGGGCTAGTGTAACGAAGGGGCTCAAATTTCAACCGGGATTTTGTTTTGTTCTGAACACAAGACCAAACGAAATAAATTCCAGCAGGAACGCTCCAGTCACCTTCTGGCTGATTGTGTACGAGTGGCGTAATTCATCAGACAGATGGACAATTGGCAGTCAATTAGGAGACTATGTCCAATTCACGTTCCGAATGTCATAGCAATACAGTGATGCCAGCATACATCTTAACCTCAAACTGTGGGGCAGCCGGAACTCCTGTGCCCAGTGGATTGGCAGAGGGCTGCAAACTGAGTGACGCAGACACCCGGCACAGGGTTGGCATGGGAACCACCAATACCGGTGCCAGTGTGCATCATGGAATCACTCTTTCCTGTCTATATATTGGGAAGATTGTGCAACAGGTGGTGTGTGTTTGGCTGCAACGCGATATATTCAAAGCCAGCCTGTTAAGGTACACTCACGATGTGTCTCCCCAAAGCAAGCCAGTAAGGTACATTCATGATACGCCCGGGGCCTATTGATGGCTTACTTTGCGAGGAGCTTCGAATTAAATAGCAGGAATTGTTCTTTTATGCTTATTGTTCTTTTTTCTCTTGTGCAACCCCAGTAACCAACACCAGATTACAGGCCATGAACTGCACACTCAAAAGGTTGCTGGTCTGTCCCATATAGACGCCCACCAGTTCACTGGAAGATCCATCTACCAACGAGTTAGAGTAAGTGTTACGAATATCCCAGACGCGAACGGAATTATCAACAGATGCAGAAACTATCAAACTGCTATCCGGGCTGAACGCAAGATTCGTTATATTGTCAGAATGCCCTCTCAATTCTTTGAACAAAGTACCCGATGCAAGGTCCCATAGCTTCAGTCGCTGATCTTCACCCGCTGAAGCCAAGTACTTCCCATTCGGAGAGAAAGCCAATGCCAACACAGGTCCGCGATGCCCTGTGAAGAGACGGACAGTATTCCCTTGCTGTGTGCTCCAGAGTCGCACAGTTTTATCTATTGAGCCTGTGGCTATGTAATTAGAGTTTGGGTGGAATTTGACGCAGTCCACATCTGCCAAGTGGCCTGCATAAATGCGCAGCGGGTATGTCCTGTCAAGTGCCCAAAGTCTTGCTGTCCGATCGTGTGATCCGCTCACAAAGTACAGGCTCAAGGGACTAATGTCGATGTCCCAGACTGGATAAGCATGACCTTGATACAAACCAGTGTTCTTGAAACTGCACAGGTCCCAGTAACGGACTGTTGTGTCCTCCGAACATGACAGGAGTCCCGAATTATCGGAGAGGAATTTGGTACCGTATACAGGCCCACAGTGCCCTCGTAGGATTTTCATTTCACTGCCCACATCATCTTCCACCTGCATTAGGGGGGAAAAAAATGCAGAAATTAACAGGAGTAGGTAGGAAGATCTACACCTCTCAGTGTGTGTGGTCTCGGGAGTGCAATGGCAAAGTGAGACACATTTATACTGTCCTTTGCTTCTGCTATTCCTGTCCATCAACTGTGAATTCAGAACATGAGACATGGTATCTCTGCACAAATGGTTTTTCTAAATCAGCTTCCAATGGGCAAGAGAGCAAAAGCCAGAGGACAGCAAGATGTCTTTCCTTCTCTAAGCTGTCCTTAGACAGCTTAGGACATTTGTGGTATACATTTGTGAAAACTAATGTTTGTAGGCCTGGAAAACAGCATCAAGCCAGTCTCGAACATTGGGCTTGTGACAATGCTGCCCTGTGTCAGGGGCTAAACACCTGGACATGCAGCTGGTGCAGCCAAAAAGCAGAGAGCCGCAGAAAGTCCCAACTACAGAGCAGTAAAACCTAGGTTCTCCAGCTGTGGAGCGCAGTTTATAGTCAATAACAGGAAAACAGGGTCAACTCGAGGGGCAGGAACTCTTCACCAACCTCTCTCTGATCCTAAAGTATAACAGTGACATTTTCATTGAATAGAATCCCTACAGTGCAGAAGGAGGCCATTCAGCCCATCAAGTCTGCATCAACTCTTCGAGAGAGCATCTTACCCAGGCCCTACCCCTGTAACCGCACATATTTATTCCACAAATCCCCCCCTCAGCTACACATCGAAGGGACAATTTAGCATGGCTAATCCACCTAACCTGCACATCTTTGGACTGTGGGAAGAAACCAGAGCATCTGGAGGAATCCCACGCAGACACGGGGAGAATGTGCAAACTCCACACAGACAGTCACCCAAGGTTGGAATCGAACCCCAGTCCCTGACGCTGAGAGGCAGCAGTGTGGCCCCCCACTCTGCAGTTAGCACTGCTGCCTCACAGCGCCAGGGACCAGAGTTCGATTCCTGGCTTGGGTGACTGTCTGTGTGGAGTTTGCGCTTTCTCCCCGTGTCTGCGTGGGTTTCCTCCGGGTGCTCCGGTTTCCTCCCACACTCCAAAGATGTGCAGGTTAGGTGGATTGGCCAGGCTAAATTGCCCCTTAGTGTCAGGTAGGGTGGTGTTAGCTAGGGTAATTGCGTGGAGAGTTATGGGAATAGGGCCTGGGAGGGATTGCAGTTGGTACAGACTTGATGGGCCGAATGGCCTCCTGCACTGTAGGATTCTATGATACCATCCAGCAGATACAATGCAACAACTGGCAAAGGCTTCTTCAAAAGGGAATACGTACCTTGGGAAATGCATCACCAAGTTTCCCTCTTAAATCTTCCACCATCCTGACTTGGAAATACATAGTCATTGGATCAAAAATCCCGGAATGCCCTAAAGTGTGAATGTACACACACCACACGGATTGCAGCGGTTGATGGCAGTGACTTATCATCACCTTCTCCAGGATACGGTGGGATGGATATTAAATGCTGCCTTGTCACCGGCGCCCACGTTCCGTGAATGAATAAAAAGAGGTCCCTGATTGATTTGTCTCGGTGTCTGACGGGACCGCCTCAAGCAGCACTTGCTTTTTATACAGGACACAGTAAATTGCTCCAAAGTACCTCACAGGAGCACGGTCAGACAAAAAACAGACATTAGGACAGATGATCCAAAGCTTGGTCAAAAAGGTCATGTTTTGCTGGAAGGAGCAGTTCAGGAAGAGAATCCGAGAGTTTGAAGGCCTAGAAGCCAATGGTAGGGTGAAAGATTTTGGCACAAAATCACTCACTCTCCATTTCCCCATTCTAGAAAGCAAGAACAGTCCAATGTACGGAGGGCAGTGTGTTTAGTTAAAATTTATTAGTCACAAGTAGGCTTACATTAACACTGCAATGAAGTTACTGTGAAAATCCCGCCGTTGCCACACTCTGGCGCCTGTTCGGGTACACTGAGGGAGAATTTGGCATGGCCAATGCAGCTAACCAGCACGTCTTTCGGACTGTGGGAGGAAACCAGAGCACCTGGAGGAAACCCATGCAGACACGGGGAGAATGTGCAGACACCGCTCAAACAGTGACCCAAGCCAGGAATCAAACTCTGGTGTTGTGAGGCAGCAGTACTAACCACTGTGCCGCCCTGAAGTTAAAGGGATGTTCAGGTTGAGGATCCTATAGTTCCCTGTTGCTCTCTCCACGGCATGGCCTCAGCCAATTTGAGTCGACTTGCCAGCCAATCAGCACCCCGTTCTCCTGCAGTACAAATTGTTGCAATCATTTGAAATTTGATATTCTTGCATTTGTCCTGATGAGTACGGGCGGAAAACTTCAGCAACCCGTCTCTCTTATCAGCAACCCTTTCACCAATACTGACTCCATTTATCCTTCATCTCTCCCATTCCAATTTTCTTTTCACCTTTACATTCCACAGGCAAAAATTGACCCTGCCTGAATATGGAGCAGAAAGTATCCTCACCCAGCAGAGAATCCCCACATTTCAGTGCTGTAGCTCAACCCCTCTTCCCCATCACTATGTACAAGATTCTCCAGGTTTATATTCCCGAGGACATTAGGACCAGCGAGTGTACGCAGGCGACCCTAAAGCAGGAATAATTCATTCATGGGACATGGGCATCGCTGGCTGGGCCAGCATTTATTGCCCATTCCTAGTTGCCCGAGGACAGTTGAGAGTCAACCACATTGCTGTGACTCTGAAGTCACATGTAGGCCAGACCAGGTGAGGACAGCAGATTTCCTTCCCTAAAGGACATGAGTGAACCAGATGGGTTTTTTCCAACAATGATTTCATCAGTAGATTCTTAATTCCAGATTTTTTTTATTGTATTCGATTTCCACCATCTGCCGTGGCGGGATTCAAACCCGGGTCCCCAAAACATTAGCTGAGTTTCTGGGTGAATAGTCTAGTGATTACACCACTGGGGAAATCGCCTCCCCAATAACGGATGTGTCTGCTTTAATAATAATCTTGGACGAACATAGGGAGCTTTAATCTTCAATAACAAGTGAAATAGATGTTTTAAAGCCATTATTACCAAAGGCTGCCTCAACAACTTGAAATTACTCTATTCACTGTGTGTATAGAATGTTTGGATGAAAATTGAGCTGCAGTGTCAATGAACAAAGAACATATTTCACTGCCAGCTGCTGCTAAGTCACGTGCTGCACGACACAAGCTATCGCTGGGATCACTGCATTCTCTCTTATGCGGAAATTTAATTTTAGGTTATTTAGACCTTTCATGAACTCAGGACAACCCAAAGCACTTTTAAGTTTGTAAACACTGCTGTACTGCAGAAACTGGGACAGCCAGTTGTGCACAGCAAGGCCCCATAAACAACGTGATTATCTGCTTTAGCGTTGGAGATTGAGGGATAAATCATCAGGACGCCGGGGATAACGGCCCTGCTCCTCTCTGAAATAGTGCCAAAGGATCTTTTACATTCATCCCAAAGACTAAGTCAACAACTTATCAAAAGACAGCAATTCCGACAGTGCAGGACTCCCTCAGTGTGTACTGGCCCGTCAGCATAGATTTCTCAAGTCCCTGGAATAGACCTTGAACCAAACAATCTTCTGAGTTTCAGAGTGTTACGAAGTTGCATTTGCAAGGATAAAAATGTGGTGTTTGACAAATGTAAATATTGAAAAAAAAATGCTGAAACCAGAAAAAGAGGTCATATCGCATTGCCTCTTTAAAAAGCATATGTTTTTGTGCTTGGATTTTTAAATTGAAGAAAGCAGGCTGCAGAAGCCAATTTTGCAACACTGTCAAAAACCTAGCATGATGTGGAGATGCCGGCGTTGGACTGGGGTAAACACAGTAAGAAGTCTCACAACACCAGGTTAAAGTCCAACAGGTTTATTTGGTAGCAAACGCCACCCAATAAACCTGTTGGACTTTAACCTGGTGTTGTTAGACTCCTTACTGGGAAAAACCTAGCAGCCAGAGTTCCAGCATTGCAAAACAGGCTTTTGATTTGGACCAATGAGTTTAAAGCAAGCACTCAAAAGACACCGAGCCAATTGAATTCAAATTTGAAGTGTTGTTGACAGCCTCAAATTGCAGGAATACTGTGAGGTAATTCTAGGTACTTAAACCCAGACAAAGGGAAATAACGGTTAGAGTAACCTTGCCACTTCTTTAGTCAGAAGGAGAGGCGAGTCTCTCATATAGAATCCTGCAGTTTAATGTATGTCTTCATAAAACTTACCACGTACAGTCGAAAAATAGGTCAACTCGGAAGATGTGTCAGACCTGAACAGCAAAGACCTTCAGACTTCTAACAAGTGCCTGGTTGCCTACATATCCTTTTGAGAATGACTGGAATTTATAAGTCTTTGTTTCATTCATGAGTCTTAGAAACATAAAAACAGAAAAACTACAGCACAATACAGGCCCTTCAGCCCACGAAGTTGTGCTGAACATGTCCCTACCGTAGCGATTACTAGGCTTACCTATAACCCTCTATCTGACTAAGTTCCACGTACTTATCTAAACGTCTCTTAAAAGACCCTATCGAATCCGTCTCCACCACCGTTGCTGGCAGCCCATTCCACGCACCCACCACCCTCTGAGTGAAAAACTTACCCCTGACATCTCCTCTGTACCTACTCCCCAGCAGCTTAAACCTGTGTCCTCTTGTGGCAACCATTTCAGCCCGAGGAAAAAGCCTCTGACTGTCCACTCAATCTATGCTTATCAACATCTTTTACACCTCTATCAGGTCACCTCTCATCCTTCGTCTCTCCGAGGAGAAAGGGCCAAGCTCACTCAACCTATCCTCATAAGGCATGCTCCTCAACCCAGGCAACATCCTTGTAAATCTCCTCTGCACCCTTTCTATGGCTTCCACATCCTTCCTGTAATGAGGCGACCAGAACTGAGCAGAGTACTCCAAGTGGGGTCTGACCAGGATCCTATGTAGCTGCAACATTATCTCACGACTCCTAAACTCAATTCCTCGATTGATGAAGGCCAATACACCATACGCCTTCTTAACCACAGCCTCAACCTGCACAGCTGCTTTGAGCGTCCTATGAACTCGGACCCCAAGATCCTTCCGATCTTTCACACTGCCAAGAGTCCTACCATTAATATTATAGTCCGCCATCCTATTTGACCTGCCAAAATGAACCACCTCACACTTATCTGGGTTGAACTCCATCTGCCACTTCTCCGCCCAGTCTTGCATCCTATCAATGAGTCTTATATTATCCAGACAGCATTCTATTGGGGAGTTTATTCAGATTGTTAATTGTTTTAATAAGGTTGTCACCAGTTTAAAAATAAAGACCTGTTAATTGTTCAGAGACAGTGTCCGGTCCTGCTCTAACTTACCTAAACTAATAACTTGTAAAAAGGGAGAGCGCCACATCCTGCGAGCTGTATTCTTCCCATAGCTGTCATTGGCAAATCTGAGCGGCTGCACTTGCAGTATTTCCCCACACATCACCCAAAAAGAACAGATACAGAAAGAACCAGCAAAAGGCACAGAGGAGAAAAAATAAGCAAAACTGAGAGAGGACGGACAGCACAAAGACAAGAGGAGCCCATTTTCCATCATGGCAGATTCACTTTTGTCTATACAAAGAAAAACCTGCTTCTATCACGTTCTATCCACTATGTCACAACCTGCTGCTATCCAAGTCATTGAGCTAGGAGCAAAGTGGAGCCTCGAGCTCCAATCTGTAACGTTAAGGAATGCACACCAAGTGGATTCACCAGCCGTGCCCTGCCTCCATTACAACACAGGAACCGTACTTCTCATTTCTCAACTGTACTGGGCGGCACGGTGACACAGTGGTTAGGACTGCTGCCACGCAGCGCCACGGACCCAGGTTCAATTCCCAGCTCGGGTCGCTGTCTGTGCAGAGTCTGCACCTTCTCCCTGTGTTTGCGTGGGTTTCCTCCGGGTGCTCCAGTTTCCTCCCACAATCCAAAAGACGTGCTGGTTAGGTGCATTGGCCATGCTAAATACCCCCTCGGTGTACCCGAACAGGCGCCAGAGTGTGGCAACTCAGCGATTTTCACAGTAACTTCATTGCTAATGTAAGCCGACTTGTGACTAATAAATAAACTTTTTAAACTTTAAATTTAGCAATAGTTAATTCAATTAACAATTAAGGTAAAGTGATTAGATTTACAAGAAACCATTGGAAGATGTCAGCACAGAGCCAGCTGTGCTACTGGCTGCATCAACTCACTTGGAGCCTCAAGTTCAGCTGTAATCAAGATTAAATCTTTCTGAAAACATTTCTTCACTGATCTCGAGTAAATGGAATGGTTATTCTTAGAAACATCTCACCTGCGTGCAAGAGTCCTACGAGTCCCACACAAAGGACGGCACAGTAGCACAGTGCTTAGCACTGTGGCCTCACCGCGCCAGGGACCCGGGTTTGATTTCAGCCTTAGGTGACTTGTGGGTCGAGTCTGCATGTTCTCCCCGTGTCCGCGTGGGTTTCCTCCGGGTGCTCCGGTGTCCTCCCACTCCAAAGATGTGCGGGTTACGCGCATTGGCTATGCTAAATTTTCCCTTAGTGTCAGGGGGATTAGCTAGGGTAAATACGTGGGGTTATGAGGAGAGGGCCTGGGTGGGATTGTGGTCGATGCAGGCTCAATGGGCCGAATGGGCCTCCTTCTGCACTGTAGATTCTACGTATCCTATTAACGGCACAATAAGATGGTTGTTCCGCCATCCTGCTGTGGGAATACGAATGGGAATTTAAAGGGCAACTTCCAGAACCCAATGAAACTTCGAGTTCTCGGGATCTCTTACCAGTGATCAAATATTAAACAACAAGCCTCGCGTCTAACTTTATACTGGCTGCTAGATTTTTAAAAATTATTCAAGGGATGTGGGCATTGTTGGCTAGGCCAGCATTTATTGTCCATTCCTAATTCCCCTCGAGAAGGTGGTGGTGAGCTACAGTGGGCAGCCCAGAGGCACAGTGGGCAGCCCTGCTGCCGCTCAGCTCCAGGGACCCGGGTTCGATTCCAGGCTTGGGTCACTGGCTGTGCGGAGTTTGCACGTTCTCCCCGTGTCTGTGTGGGTTTCCTCCCACAGTCCGAAAGACATGCTGGTTAGGTGCATTGGCCATGCTAACTTCTCCCTCAGTGTACCCGAACAGGTGCCGGAGTGTGGTGAATAGGGGATTTCAGGAGTTTCAATGCAGTGTTACTGTAAACCTAGTTGTGACACTAATAAATGAACGTTAAACTTTTTTGAACTGCTGCAGTCCCTGAGGTGTAGGTACAGCCACCGTGCTGTTAGGGAGGGAGCTCCAGATTTAGCCCGTCATCACAAAACCCAGGGAGCACAAAGACCTTCCTTACCTCATCATCCAGGATATCACAGGCGAGGTTGACCCGCGAGACATCCACCTGCTGCGGTCCGAACTTGAGCTTCTTCGACCTCAAGCTCCAGAGTTTGATGCAAGAGTTGTCGAAACCAGCACTCAGCAGCTTGTTGTCCGGTGAAATTTCCGCAGTGTTGAGTAACTTCTCTGTGTTATAGAAAGCGTAGAAACAAATGGTCGTGAGAGAGGGGGGTCCATCTTTTACCCGTTTTATAGTGTCCTGCAACATGTCCAGCGCAGCTTCATTCTGCAGCACGGTAGAGGGCAGCTCGGAGGGCTCCATGCCCACCCCCTCGCTGCGAGATAGCGTGCCAACATTGTACAGCTGATAGCCCGTCTGCGGTGAACACTGCACGTCCAGCTGAACCCGAGAGGCGAGAACCTTGCACAAAGCACTATTGTTGTCACTCTGGAGGTAGCGGAGGAGATAGTTGTAGCTTTCTTCAGTAAGGCTGAGAACATATTTGTTTTCTATCAGGCTACGGAGCTTAGAGTTTGTATAAATGTCCTGGCTGTTCAGAGTAGTCCGCAGCTGTTCCATGATGTCCTTCTGATCTGTATTTTGTAGGAACATCCCGTGGAAGCGGCTGTAGAAGCTGTCTGCTGCACTCTTCAAACCACTGTGCACCATGTCGAGGTGGAGGTAGATGAATAAAGGGTAGAGCAATTGTTTCACTTCTTGGCTGTACTTCGATTCAGTTTCTGGAACCAGAAATGAGATAGCGGTTAGAACTCAAACTTTATTTTTCCCTAATATTCAAAGGCAGTAATCTCTGAATTACTGCTGGCACCGTGCACAAGGAAAGACCGAATCGGGAGTATCGAGCAGATGAACACGGAGCTGGAGAGAAGTACACGGGGGTATATTCCCACAAGGGAGAAACGTAGAAACTAGAAGCAGGAGTAGGCCATTCGGCCCTTCACTCCGTCCCAATATCCCTTGATCCCTTTAGCCCCAAGAGCTATATCTAATTTCTTCCTGAAATCACACAATGTTTTGGCCTCAACTACATTCTGTGGTAGTGAATTCCACACATTCGCCACTCTCTGGTTGAAGAAATTTCTCCTCACATCAGTCCGGAAACCCTTATCCTCAAGTTATCAAAGGTAGGGAAACCAAAGCTCCCTGTGTGACAAAGGAGACAAAAAAATATGTATGACAGATATCAGCTTGTTAACCAGGCTGAATGTAAAAAGTTCAGCGGGGAAATGAAAATAGAAATGAGAGGGGGGCAGAGTGTGAGAAGAGACTGGCAGTCAACATAAAAGGGGAAACAAAAGTCTTTTATAAAATAGATAGGCATTCAAAAATAAGGGTGCAAGGATAAACCCAGTAACGACAGGCCAATCAGTTTAACTCTAATGATGGGAAAGCTGTTAGAAACAATAACCTGGGACCAAATTAACAGTCACTTGAACAAGACTGGATTAAGGAAAGCCAGCACGGATATGTTAAAGGCAACTTGTGGTTAACAAACTGATTTGTCTGGGAGTAACAGAGAGGGCTGATGAGGGCAACGCAATTGATGTGGTGTACACGGGCTACCAAGTGGCATTTGATAATAGCCACATATTAGGCTTGCCAGGAAAGTTGAAGTTCGTTCAGCATAAGGGGCAGTGGCAGCACAGATAGGTAGTTGGCTAAGTGACAGGAAAAGATAGCTGGTAACTGGATGGTTGTTTTTCAGAATGAGGAAGATATACAATGGTGCTCCCCAGGGGTTGGTACTAGGGCCATTGCTTTTCTTAGACTACATTAATGACTTACGACTTGGGTACAAAGGGCACAATTTTGAAATTTGCGGAGGACACAAAACTTGGAAGCATTGCGAATTGTGAGGAGGGGAGCGATGGGCTTCAAAACAGACAGGCAGGCTGGTGGAATGGGCAGACACATAGAAATCATAGAAACCCTACAGTACAGAAAGAGGCCATTCGGCCCATCGAGTCTGCACCGACCACAATCCCACCCAGGCCCTACCCCCATATCCCTACATATTTTACCCGCTAATCCCTCTAATCTACGCATCCCAGGACACTAAGGGGCAATTTTAGCATGGCCAATCAACCTAACCGGCACATCTTTGGACGGTGGGAGGAAACCGGAGCACCCGGAGGAAACCCACGCAGACACGAGGAGAATGTGCAAACTCCACACAGACAGTGACCCAAGCCGGGAATCGAACCCAGGTCCCTGGAGCTGTGAAGCAGCAGTGCTAACCACTGTGCTACCGTGCCGCCCACATGGCGAATGTAATTTAATGCAGAGAAGTGCAAAGTGAGGCATTTTGGTAGGAAGAATGAGAAGAGGTAACGTGAAACAAAGGGTAGAATTCTAAAGGGGTTGAAGGAACAGAGAGACCTGGGGGTATATGTGCACATGTCAGGACAGGTTGAAAAAGTAGTTAGAATCCCAGGTTTTACAAAGAGAGTCAGAGAGTACAAAAGCTAGGAAATGGAACCTTGATAAAACACTGGTTTGGCCTCATCTGGATGTGAAGGCTTTAGAGAGGGTGCAGTAAATGTTTGAGAGAATGGTTCCAGGGATGAGGATCTTCAGTTATGTGGACAGACTCAGGAAGCGGGGATTGTTCTCCTGAGCAAGGAGGTGGTGAGAGGAGATTATTGATACAAGTGATCAAGATCATTAGGAGTGTAGACACAGTATAAAGGGTGCAGCTGTTCCCGTTGTGGAAGGGCAAGTACCAGAGCGCACTGATTTAAGGTGAATGGCTCAAAGACCAAAGGAAAAAAAAGTGTTTTAAACAGCGAGTAGTTAGGATCTGGATTGAACAGCCCGAGGGTGGCATGAAGGCAAATTCAATTGTGGCTTCCAAAAAGGGAACTGGGTAAGCACCTGAAGGGGAAACAAATTGCAGGGCTATGGGGAAAAGGGTCAGGGGGGACTTGATTACCTGTTAAGACTCGCATTCCAACCTTTATCTTGTAATTGAGTCTGTGTCTATATATGCCGTTTGTGAACCCAATCCTCCATTCACCTGATGAAGGGGCAGTGCTCCGAAAGCTCGTGCTACCAAATAAACCTGTTGGACTTTAACCTGGTGTTGTGAAACTTCTTACTGTGCCCACCCCAGTCCAACACCGGCATCTCCTCATCATGTACGGAAATAGGACCCTGGGTGGGATTGTGGTCGGTACAGATTTGATGGGCCGAATGGCCTCCTTCTGTACTGTAGGGGTTCTATGGACACTTACAATGATCTGGTAGTTTTATGGTCATCCATTAATGATGCTACCGTTTATTCCAGAGTTATTTAATGAATTGAATTTCCCAATTGGAGTGGTGGGATTTCAATTGTCTCTGGATCATGAATCCAGGCCCCTGGATTACTAAATTACCAATATCTCCCAAGTCTGTGTTCTGAACTTGGGTGGTAAAATTTAAACATGTATGACAGTACCATTAAGTCAGTGGTACCTGTTGAATACCTTCCTTTTGATTCGAGCACTGCTCAGTAGCTATTTGACTAATCTTGAAGACAAGAGGACAAACTTCAAATAATACTATCTTTCAGGTAAAACATTGACTGACACATGCACACATTTAGCTTTTTAATGTGATCTATCCATTTCAGAAAGGGTACCAAGCAGAGAGTGAGACACACTAACTCAACGCATGGACAGTTTTACACAAACTACACACACCCAAACAGGCGCCGGAGTGTAGCGACTAGGGGATTTTCACAGTAACTTCATTGTGGTCTTAATGCGTAAGCTTATTTGTGACACTAATAAATAAAAACACTTTAAACACGTGCCTGCTTCTGTCCAAACTTACCGAAGAGGAAGATTTTCAGCCGTGCAAACTGTATTTCATATTGATTAGGATCCGCTTGACAAGGAGCTGCAGACACCACATTGGGAGAACCAGATTCTGCCTGAACTGTTTTTGGAAATATAAAATGGATGCGGTCAGCATCAAGGACTTGGCACATACGGGTAAAAGCAAATATGGCAAATTTCCCATTTGAAAATAGATGCATTGACAAGCTGAGATCATTTGGTTTATTATCATGCTTCTGTTTGTAACCCTGGAAGGCTTAACCATGGAAATGTCTTAGCCCTGGGAGGCGAAACCCCAGAAAGTTAATGATTTACAATGGACTCCATTCTTATTTAGAATGAGAGTTGATTGCTACTGTATAAAATAAGGCATATTTGCTATTGTTATTGTGCTGTGACAGATTGTGCTGTTGTATTAAGGATGGGATATTCACTGCTGAAATTGTGTTATATTGGTTTGTCGTTCTACAATTTATTATTGTGAAACTGTAATGTATTCTGGTTTGTAATTCATTATTGTGAAATTATAATGTATTTCAGGTGTGTATTTGGATGAATTGTTTTAAATAAACCGATTGACAAGCTGGGGTCACTTATAAAAGGGACAAGACCAATTCAGCTGGTACACAGATGACATTGCAATTAACTGGAACCAGTTTGATTAAGGAGTGGCAAAGGCAATTCCTTACAGACCCGAGTTGCAATTTTTCCAAAGCTTAATTCCAGTCATCAACAGGGAATATTTTGCGACAAACAGCATGCTATTGCATATATATGCAAATAAAATATTTAATATACAAATCTCACACATGCACACGTCACTATTGTACGACACTCCAGTTGATATGTGATACCCCTTTATTCAACTGGTTTGACACAGACTGTGTAAGCTGGTGGTTGGATTGAGAAGAGTGCTGCACGAATGGCAGTTTCAGACTGCACATGATGGAAACGGTCTCAGAACACCAGCAGATAGTTGAGGCAGCACTTTCAAAAGTTTATTATTTGCACAGATTCTTGCTAATCCCTACCCCATTCCACCCTTCCTGGTTCTGGACTGAAAGCTGAAGAACCTGGCACTAACTACACATATACAAAGGCTGCACACACCCCGTGTGCGCCCAGTTGCCCCGAGAACATCAATATGGAGATTTGGCAGAACAGAACGCATACAGTGCAATACTGAAAGCGGCTGAATGTTCCTTGGACATATTCGAGCAACCTGACATCTTACTTGCCATGGTCCAACATTCCGCTTGCCCAAGAGCATTTTAAATGTCGTAATACAACTTGAACCTCATGCCTGTGGGTTGCTGGTCCAGTACCATTAATCACTTGTTCCTGGAATAAGGGAGACGAGTGCAAAGCTGTATTACCCATCCAAACTTCTCCATTAAGATTCAACCACATTGTATGGGACTGGCAGGGTCACTTCCCCAAACAGCATTAGGCCACCCTGATCATTTGCTGCACTAAATGCACAAATTACTAGATTAACAGAATTAAATTGCCATGGTACAATTTGGACTCGTGACTTCTGGGTTGCTAGTCCAGCACCATAATCATTGGGCTATCACACCCTGCTGGGGGCCATACAGAGAAGCAACATACACATCTCATCAAATGCACCAAAATCCTTTTTTTGCTACTTTCTAATTAGTGCTACCCCACAGCCATTTTTAGCACCTGCGTACATCTTACTGTGACTTTTGCTCATAACACGGGACATGGGTACGGGTGGCAAAGAGACTTCCGACGGGTGGCACAGTGGTTAGTACTGCTGCCTCACAGCACCAGGGGCCTGGGTTTGATTCCAGCCTCGGGTGACTGTCTGTGCGGAGTTTGCACGTTCACCTAGTGTCTGCGTGGGTTTCATAAGAACGCAAGAACTAGGAGCAGGAGTAGACCATCTGGCCCCTCGAGCCTGCTCTGCCAATCAATAAGATCAAGGCTGATCTTTTCGTGGACTCAGCTCCACTTACCCGCCCGCTCACCATAACCCTTAATTCCTTTACTGTTCAAAAATTTATCTATCCTTGCCTCAAAAGCATTCAATGAGGTAGCCTCAACTGCTTCACTAGGCAGGGAATTCCACAGATTCACAACCCTTTGTGTGAAGAAGTTCCTCCTCAACTCAGTCTTAAATCTGCTCCCCTTATTTTGACCCTAGTTCTAGTTTCACCCGCCAGTGGAAACAACTTCCCTGCTTCTATCTTATCTATTCCCTTCATAATCTTTTATGTTTCTATAAGATCTCCCCTCATTCTTCTGAATTCCAATGGAGTACAGCCCCAGTCTACTCAGTCTCTCCAGTTTCCTCCCATATTCCAAACATGCGCAGGTTAGGTAGATTGTCCCTTAAATGCCCCACGATGTATAGGTTAGGGGAATTAGTGGGATAATTATGTGAGGGTTTCGGGATAGGGTCTGGGTAAAATATTCTATCAGAGAGTGGGTACAGACTGGATGGGCCAAATAGCCTCCTTCTGCACTGTAGGGATTCTAATCCACAAGAATGGGGTAGATTGAAACGATCTCCAACAGAGACAGGCAAGCTACATCTCAAATGCAACGTGCCCTTTCACATATTATCTCATTCAAGTCTATTAAAACCTTTGTCTGCAATAAATCCTTGCTTATATAGCCCAGTGGGTTGAGCCCACTTCCTCAGTTTACAATGGTGTGTGTTATGTACGGATAATCACAGGACTCAAAGTAACACCACCTTGCAATATATATTATTTTGCAGTATTTTGCTTTTATCTTATTGCAATTTATATCATCTGGCATCTCTTGGTGTTAACATCAACTCATTTGCTCAATTACTTCAGGACTATAGATCACTTTACAATCAAACAGACCTCCTCAAATCAACCCCGTTTCCAATATAAATCATGCCTTTTTAAATAGAAACATTACATCAAATTCAGTATTTTAAAAACTAAGAATTCTTATGCTCATTCCCCTGGGAGTTCTGATTGCCCAATTACAACTGTGTGGATAATTATCCCAAGTTGCATATCACGAGTTAATTAACATTTCAAAAAACTCCTCATCCCACATATTTTATTTTTAGCCACTACACCTTTGTGAACTAACACTCACTATAGCTGCTTCTATATAGCTGCTTAGCCCCAATTCTGAAGAGAAAGTGATTAAGTAGCTACCCACTCTACTGCTAAGGTCAGAGGGCTGCAATTTGGTAGGACAGCACAGTGGTTAGCACTGCTGCCTCACAGCGCCAGGGATCCGGGTTCAATTCTGGCCTCGGGTCACTGTCTGAGTGGAGTTTGCACATTCTCCTCGTATCTGCGTGGGTTTCCTCCCACGATATGCAGGTTAGATGGATTGGCCATGCTAAATTATGCCTTAGTGTCCCAAGATGTGTACGGTTAGACGGATTAGCCATGGTAAATGTGTGGGGTTACAAGGATGGGGCAAGGTGGAGGGCCTGGGCAAGATACTCTGTCAGAGAATCAGTGCATATTCGATGGGCTGAATGGCCTCCTTCTGCACCGCAGGGATTCTATGAACTCTATTAAAGAACAATACAGCACAGGAACAGGCCCTTCGGCCCTCCAAGCCCACGCCGCTCCCTGGTCCAAACTAGACCATTCTTTTGTATCCCTCCATTCCCACTCCATTCATATAGCTGTCTAGATAAGTCTTAAACGTTCCCAGTGTGTCCGCCTCCACCATCTTGCCTGGCAGCGCATTCCAGGCCCCCACCACCCTCTGTCTAAAATACGTCCTTCTGATATCAGTGTTAAACCTCCCCCCCCCTCACCTTGAACCTATGACCCCTCGTGAACATCACCACCCACCTGGGGAAAAGCTTCCCACCGTTCACCCTATCTATGCCTTTCATAATTTTATACACCTCCCATTAGGTCACCCCTCATCCTCCATCTTTCCAGGGAGAACAACCCCAGTTTACCCAATCTCTCCTCATAACTAAGCCCTTCCATACCAGGCAACATCTTGGTAAACCTCCTCTGCACCCTCTCTAAAGCCTCCACGTCCTTCTGGTAGTGTGGCAACCAGAACTGATTCTATGACCACAAGGAGTTGTTTTGCCAGAATCCAAACAGGAATTTGCATAAAACCCATTGTGACATTCCTAACTGAGACTTGGTGTTTAAATTTTGTAACTTTTTTTAATCGTAAAACTGGTTCCAATCTCTTTTTATGCATGCCGTCAATGATGGAGTGAATGTGGAAGAAATTGGGATTATAAATATAGCACCAAGTGTTATTTATACAATACCACTAATGTAGTAAAACGATCCACTGAAAAATTAGCAAACAAAATTCAACACTGAACCAGATATTAGGGCAAATAGCCAAAAGCTTAGTCAAAGTCACAGAATTTTAAGGGGGAAAGAGCGGAAGATAGTCAGGGAGGTCTTGGAGGGCAATTTCAGAGCTTTAAAGTCTTGGCAGCTGAAGACACGGCTGCAAAAAGGGGATCAAAATCAGCTTGCTCAGGAGGACAGAACTGGACGAGTGCAGAGATTGCAGAAGGTTATCGGGCTGGAGGGGGTGGTAGAAAGGGTGTGGTGGGGCCACAGAGGGATCTGAAAACAAGGAGGAAAATTTTAAAATTAAGGACTTGTTTAATCAGGAGTCAACAGAGGTTAGTGAGCACAAACTATTGGAAAAATGGGATACGGTGTAAGTTTGAATACAGACAGCAGAGCTTTGGATAAGCTCATGTTATGGAAGGTAGAACATGCATGGTCAACCAGTAGTGCACTGGAAGAGTCATGATTGATTTGATTTATTGTCATGCAATGGGATACAGTGATGAGTATTGTTTCTTGCGCACTCTACAGACAAAGCATACTGTTCATCGAGTACATAGGGAAAAAGGAAAGGAGAGGGTGCAGGGCAGCACGGTGGCACAGTGGTTAGCACTGCTGCCTCACAGTGCCAGGGACCCGGGTTCAATGCCCAGCCTCGGGTCACTGTCTGTGTGGAGTTTGCACGTTCTCCCCATGACTGCCTGGGTTTCCTCCGAGTGCTCCGGTTTCCTCCCACACTCCAAAGATGTGCAGGTTAGGATGATTGGCCATAACAAATTGCCCCTTAAGTGTCACGGAGATTAGGAGAGTAAATATGTGGGGTTACGGGGATGGGACCTGGGTGGGATTGTTGTCGGTGCAGGTTCAATGCGTCAAATGGCCTCCTGCTGCACCGTGGATTCTATGATTCTAATATAGACTGGGAAATGATTGAGGGTTGCTGCAGCAGATGAGCTGATGTGGAGATGGAAGTAGGGCGTCTTAGTAATTGGTGCAGAAACATGATTAGAAACTTGTCCTTGGATCAAATGTGGCACCGAGATTGCGAACAGACTGCTTTAGTCTCAACAGTTGCCAAGGAGAGGGACAGAGGCAGGGTGAGGGTGTTTGAATTACTTTGGTCATCCCAATGTTTAGTTGAGGGGCAATTTCTGATCATCCAGTACCTGCCAGACAAGCATTCTGACAATCAGAGATAGTGAAGGGGTGCAATTTCAGAGCTGGAGCAAAGGCGGGTATTGTCAACACACGTGGAAAATGCCACCATGCTTTCAGATTTGCCAGTGCGCAGTATGTAGATCAAAAATGGGAGGGAACAAAGGATATATTCATTGATCCCTGGGGGACACCAGAAGCAACAATGGGGATGGGGGGAGGTATTCCAAGGCCAAAGAGGTTGGGGTTTTTTGCGGAATGAGATGATGATGGTAGATTTGTAGGAGGGGAACAAAGAACCAAATGAGAGAACACCATTCATAATATCAGCTGTGAAACATGGTGCAGCAGTAATGTCACTGGACTGGTAATGCAGAGGATCAGGCTAATGCTCTGGGGACACAGGTTCAAATCCCACCACAGGAGCTGGTGGAATTTAAATTCAATTAATAAATCTGGAATTATAAAGCTAGGTTCATTACTGGTGATCATGACAACTGTCACCAATTGTTGTGGAAGTCCATTTGGTTCACTAAGGGAATCGGCCATCCTTACCCGGTCTGACCTACAAGTGACTCCTGACCCCAATAACGTGGTGAACTCTTAACTGTCCTCTGAAATGACCCAGCAAGCTATTCAGTTCAAGGGCAATTAAAAAAGGCAACAAATTCTGGCCTTGCCAACATGCCACAAAAAAGAAAAAAATAACTGGAAAATAAAAAGGGCCATCGTGTGGTCAACAGTTTAATGGGAATAAGGTTGAAGGAGCAAGAAATGGGTCTCATGGCCAAGAATGGGTTAAGGTTCACAGCAAAGGAAAGTTTTTTTTTAATTCGTTCCTGGGACATGGGCGTCGCTGGCTGGTCAGCATTTATTGCCCATCCCTAGTTGCCCAAGGGCAGTTGAGAGTCAACCACATTGCTGTGGCTCTGGAGTCACATGTAGGCCAGACCAGGGAAGGAAAGAAGATTTCCTTCTCTAAAGGGACATTAGTGAACCAGATGGGTTTTTCCGACACTCGGCAATGGTTTCATCGGCATTGCTTCAGTGAATTCTTAATTCCAGATGCGAGTTCAAATTCCACCATCTGCCGAGGCGGGATTCGAACCCGGGTCCCCAGAACATTAGCTGAGGTTCTGGATTTACAGTCTAGCGATAATACCACTGGGCCAGCGCCTCCCCATAACATCACACACAGAGTTCACAGCAGAGGGACAGGTTATTCTACCCATCCATTCAGTCCGTGCTCCACACAGGTCTTTCCCCATTTTATTTACTTCATATCACCCCATAAGCATAACAAGGAGCTTCATTCTGTGAGATACTGATACCTAGTCCACAAAGTAAGATACAATGATTCACATCATTGCTGGAATTGGTCTTTGATATATATACCTGTTAAGTTAGTTGCCATTTCCTCCGCGGTCTGCGAAAACTTGGGTCCTTGCTTCATGGCCCCGTCAGAGTCTACATATTGTCTTCTTCGGAGGTAGTGAGCCACTGCAGTCTGAATCTGTTCTGTACGCACTCGCTTCATGGTCTAATTGTGAATAGGAAACAAAAAATCAACATGAAGGGCAGTATACCACTGTCATACTTGCAAGGCTATTGTGTTATCAATACATTTATCAGGCTGATTCTGGGGATGGCAGGATTGATGTACGAGGAGAGATTGACTTGGTTAGGATTGTTTTCGCTGGAGTTCAGATGAATGAGGGGGGAAATCTCATAGAGACTTATAAAATTCCAACAGGTCTAGACAGGGTAGATGCAGGGAGGATGTTCCCGATGGTGGGAGTGTCCAGAACCAAGGGTCACAGTCTGAGGATTCGGGGCATTTAGAATGGAGATGAGGAGATATTTCTTCACCCAGACTGGTGAGCCTATGGAATTAATTACGACAGGAAGTAGTTGATGCCAAAACATTGAATGTATTCAAGAGCCGGCTGGCTTTAGCACTTGGGGCGAATGGGATCAAAGGTTACGGGGAGAAAGCAGGGTAAGGCTATTGATCAGCCATGATCGTGATGAATGGCAGAACAGGCTCGAATGGCCAAATGGCCTCCTCCTATCTTCTATTTTTCTTTGTAACATTTCTGCAGTTACCCATCAGCTGAACTGCAGCCTTTTCGTTTGAGACCTTAGTTCCCAATGAAACTATTTTACTCTCCCACACCATGACCATTCACCTTGGTACCGCCCTCGGCTCCACACATCAGGCGTGAGCCATGGCAGAGAAACAAGGTTTAAAACATTCAATGCCAGATTTCTGAGAGACAATAAAGCTCCCTATTCACACCAGCTAAAACCTTCATTACATGGGTTCAAAGGGGGTTGCGTTATCCAGGTCAGGGTTTGGCGGAGGTTGCATTACTTGGGTTGTGGGGGGGGGGGGGGGGGGGGGAAGAAGAAGGGGTACCTGGAGGAGGAGGGAAGGGAGGTATCCTGGGGGCGTACCCAGTGCGGGCGGGGGAGGGGGGGTACCTAGTGCGGGAGGGGGGGTACCCAGTGCGGGCGTGGAGGGGGGTACTCAGTGCGGGCGGGGGAGGGGGGTATCCAGTGCGGGCAGGGGAGGGGGGTACCCAGTGCGGGCAGGGGAGGGGGGTACCCAGTGCGGGCGGGGGGGTACCCAGTGCGGGCAGGGTGGGGGGGTACCCAGTGTAGGGGGGTACCCAGTGCGGGGGGGTACCCATGGGGGGGGGGGGTACCCAGTGCGGGGGGGGGGGGGTACCCAGTGCGGGGGGGGGGTACCCAGTGCGGGGGCCAGGGGGGGTACCCAGTGCGGGGGGGGGGGGTACCCAGTGCGGGGGGGGGGGGTACCCAGTGCGGGGGGGGGGGGGGGTACCCAGTGCGGGGGGGGGGGGGTACCCAGTGCGGGGGGGGGGGTACCCAGTGCGGGGGGGGGGGTACCCAGTGCGGGGGGGGGGGGGGGGGTACCCAGTGCGGGGGGGGGGGGGTACCCAGTGCGGGGGGGGGGGGGGGGGTACCCAGTGCGGGGGGGGGGGGGGTACCCAGTGCGGGGGGGGGGGGGGGGGTACCCAGTGCGGGGGGGGGGGTACCCAGTGCGGGGGGGGGGGTACCCAGTGCGGGGGGGGGGGGGTACCCAGTGCGGGGCGGCGGGGGGGTACCCAGTGCGGGGGGGGGACCCAGTGCGGGGGGGGGGTACCCAGTGCGGGGGGGGGGGGGGTACCCAGTGCGGGGGGGGGGGGTACCCAGTGCGGGGGGGGGGGGGGGTACCCAGTGCGGGGGGGGGGGGTACCCAGTGCGGGGGGGGGGTACCCAGTGCGGGGGGGGGGGTACCCAGTGCGGGGGGGGGGGGTGCACCCAGTGCAAGGGGGGGTGCACCCAGTGCAAGGGGGGGGTGCACCCAGTGCAAGGGGGGGGGGTGCACCCAGTGCAAGGGGGGGGGGTGCACCCAGTGCAAGGGGGGGGGGTGCACCCAGTGCAAGGGGGGGGGGTGCACCCAGTGCAAGGGGGGGGGGGTGCACCCAGTGCAAGGGGGGGGGGGGTGCACCCAGTGCAAGGGGGGGGGTGCACCCAGTGCAAGGGGGGGTTGCACCCAGTGCAAGGGGGGGGTGCACCCAGTGCAAGGGGGGGGTGCACCCAGTGCAAGGGGGGGGTGCACCCAGTGCAAGGGGGGGGTGCACCCAGTGCAAGGGGGGGGTGCACCCAGTGCAAGGGGGGGTGCACCCAGTGCCAGGGGGGGGGGGGCACCCAGTGCAAGGGGGG